>NC_067159.1:41047366-41349866 GCF_903995435.1 Acomys russatus
GCCCTTCTTCATGGTTAATCTGGGATATTTAACTTTTCTTGTCTGTAAGATCAGTGATTCTGATTCTTGGGCTTTAAGGATTGGACTGACATTACCAGGTACCTGTGGCCTGCAGAGTCATCACAGCACTGGCTGCTATGACTCTTTCCTTGATAGAGATATGACAGATGGTGGAATTTTAGGGGTATTATAATTTTATCAGTCACTTCTGATAGGAGAGAGTGAGAGACAGAGACAGAGAGACAGAGAAAGACAGTGCCTGAGAGAGACAGAGAGAAAGACAGAGTGGGACAAGATAGAAAGACAGGCATACAGATACACACACACACACACACACACACACACACACACACACACACACACAGAGAGAGAGAGAGAGAGAGAGAGAGAGAGACAGACAGACAGACAGACAGACAGACAGACAGAGATCTAATATATGCAGGTTGAGCTTTTGTATACTAAATACTTTTCCAACATCATCTCATATCAATAAATAGTATATCTTCCCCACAGTTGAGTGGAGAGTGGGATACGACTTTCTCACGTACTCTGGTGCCTCACATTTGACCATATCCCCTGGAGGGGGAGACCTGGTGGCACTCAGAGGAAGGACAGCAGGTTGCCAAGAAAAGACTTGATACCCTATGAGCATATACAGGAGGAGGTAATCCCCCTCAGGAACAGTCATAGGGGAAGGGAATAATGGGAAAATGGGAGAGAGGGAGGAATGGGAGGATACAAGGGATGGGATAAACATTGAGATGTAACAAGAATAAACTAATAAAAAAAGTAAATGTTAAAAAAAATAAATATTATATCTTTAAATCCCACCGTTATTTCTATTTTATAATTTTACATAATGAGATAGTAAATTTTGGCTTTCCAGGGATATAAAGCTGGATAATAGATGAAAAATAAATTCAAATAATTATCTGACTTCAAATTGTATTACCATATGCCTGTACCGTAGAAATAGGCCTTCACATATTTATGGGTGTCCTTTACTATTTACTCCTAATTACTTATGATCACAATGTACAAATATGTGCTACCTATTTCCTTTTCCAATTATTTGTATACTAGTTTTTAATTCCCTGAAAATACATGTATGCTGATTGTTTTCTTTCTATGCAGATTTTTCTATGAATCTTACTTTATTTCAATTAATTTCCTCGGGTGGAGTTGATGGCATCAATCCAGATATATGGCCTGTTGGCTTACGTGACATTGCAGAAAGAAACAGGAAGCGTTCCCCTTCCCCTACTGCTACTCTGCTTTGAAGCAGGTCAACACTGAACTTCCTCTGAAGTGCATCATGGTACAGCCCAGTGAGAGAACTTGCCTCTCCCAAGAAGAAAGCTATATCCTTAACTCTAAAGGCACAGGCACACAACAGCAGACCTGAACAATTACCTCCTGGGCATCAGTTTGTTACTACTCACTATTGGATAATAATCCAACCATACATCCCCCAAACCATCCAATTCTTCATCAAAATTATAACAAAAGTACAAGAATTTTTCTTTTCTTTTGACTGTTTGTTCATGTAGTCTCCACAACTCACTAAATTAACCATTATTACATTTCTTGTTAGTAGATTTATCATTGTTATGGTTTCATGCAATAGCCATCTTTAATTGTAAACCTGACATTAGCAAGAATCATCTGGGAAGATTTTTACATAAGAGTGACTTGTGAGCATATCTGTGGGCAATTGTTTTAAGTAAATTAATTGATACTAACTTAAATTCCAGCCTGGTATATTCAGTACCACTTATTAGGCAAGGTTCCTGAACCATGTAAGTACTGAAAAATCAAGCACACCTGCAAGTGGGCATGTCTGCATTCTATAGATTTCTTTATCTCAGGGTGTTTGATCAGAGCAACAGAAATGAAATAAGTATAGTTCCCAAACCTCAACCACTAAACTACCTCCTATGTTACAAAATATCTTCCCATGGGTTTTTGCTTCTCTCTTGTACCATCACAGATGGGCAATGGATGGGAAGTAAAAGAGAAACACAAAAGTTCTTAGTGGTTTGATTGAAGGAAGCAAAAAGTGTATGGGACATTAAGGCCTGGGCTGTTGGTGTACTGTTCAGGAAGTTGTTTCCTGTGCCTATATTTCCCAGGCTCTTCCTCACTTTTTCCTCTAACTGAATTAATGTCTCTGGTTTTAAGTTGAGGTCTTTAATCCACTTGGACTTGAATTTTGTGCATGGTGACAGATAAGAGTCTAATTGCATTTTTCTACATGTAGACATCCAGTTAGACCAGCACCATTTGTTGAAGATGCTATCATTTTTCCATTGAATAGATTTGGCTTCTTTGTCAAAAATCAAGTGAGCAAATGTGTGTGGATTCATCTCTGGGTCTTCAATTCGATTCCATTGATCCACCAGCCTGGATGGGGAGGCCTGGCAGCACTCAGAGGAAGGATAGCAAGTTACCAAGAAGAGACTCGATATTCTAAGAGCATATATAGGGGGAGGAGGTCTCCCTCAATCACAGACATAGGGGAGGGGAGAAGGAAGGAAGTGGGGATGGAGGGAAGAATGGGAGGAAACAGGGGAAGGGCTAACAATCGAGATGTAAAATGAATAAATTAGTAAAATTTTTAAAAAAAGAATAAGAAGTGTATGGGAGTTAATAAGCATGTTAAGAATTAGCAAACAGAATGGGACACACATCTATGCCAACAACTGCTCATTTCTGTGGTCATACATTCAATTTAATTGCTAAGTGTCTAATATGTGACTTATTATAAGATTGGCCCTGGTCTTCACATCGTGAAACACACAATTTAAAGTGACAGATATAGTATGGCCAAGGCCGGTACACAGCATCGGGAAGTGACATTGGTTGGGCACAAAAAAATGATGGGAAAACACCAACTCAGAAAATGTAAAGCTTCAAATTAATTTTGGAATTCTTAAAGATTTAAGTTTCAAGACTCCACTATCTGAGCAAGAGGAATTATTTGAAATTCTTATTAAATTGTTGGTAATGTGTAAAAAGAATGACTTACAAAATCAGGATCTGTTAGTTATTTTTATTATTTATTTTATTTTATTTTTTGCTTTTTGGAGACAGGATCTCTCTGTGTAACCTTGGCTGTCCTGAACTCTCTTTGTAGACCAGGCTGGCCTCGAACTTACAGTGATCTTCCTGCCTCTGCCTCCCAAGTGCTGGGATTAAAAATGTGTACCACCATGCATTGTGTTTGTTTCTTAGTTGTTCTCTTACCCCAGCTAGCATTAAAATATTTGAAACTTTTAAAAATATTATTTATTAATCAAGCTTCACAAAATAATAACTGAGCAGTTATTATTCTATTCTTAACCTCCTCAGCTTATCTGGGATCTATCCAAGAGATATTTTCATACCACATGCTGGTGAGGATGTGGAGAGAGAGAAATCCCCTACTTTCTCCTCCAACTCTCCTTCCCTGGCTGGCAAAAAGTCCAGCCCTATCCTCTTCCCTCCTCAGCAGCTGGCTATAAGCTGCTTTATTGGAATATCAGGGTACAATTGGGAAGCAGTGCTTGTATAACATTGAAAAGAAGATTCTCAGAATAAGGATTGAACCTAGATATGGGGGTACATAAATCAGCATTTGAATTCCACAATAACCTTATGCCTTGTCCCAGCCCATGGGACAAATCGAACCAGGGTTCACCTGAAAGAGGGGGTGCAGATTGAAAGTGGGAACAGAGACGTGAGGAAATTGAGACAAGTCTGAAAATTTCTCATCAAGACTCTCTTTAATGCAGCAGAATTAGACTTTATATAGCAAGGTCAATAGGATCTATTGTAATCTCACTTCCCCTAGCCTGCAGGCAAGAATACAATCACCTGAATAGCTCCCCATAAGAACTCCCTTAATCCTCTGGGTAGTTCCCTGTAAGAACTTCCCTATTTCTCTGGGCAGTTCCCTGTAAGAACTTCCCAATTTCTTTCAAAGGTAAACAATTCAAAGATAGTCTAGAACACAAGACCTCCTTAGCAAGGGCCAACAACTTGAAGGTCGCAGCTTGCAGCCTAAGCACAGGATTTCTAACATGGCTGAATATAGCATGGCTCACCACAATGCCTACAAGGATCTGTGAAATAATGTTGCTATAAGCATAAGGGATCTTTATGAGAAAGCAGGCCTGTAATAAGAAAGCTGAAACACATTTCCTTTCCCTAATTTTCCCTATTCGGACTATTTGAAACAGCTTTTTCTCTTGTGTGTCCCTATTTCTTTCTGTTGCTGCTTTTTTTTTTTTTTTTAAATACTGTGTTAAGTGAATAAAGTATGTTATAGTTGGCTATAGTGCTATCAAATATGACTCCAGTGTTTAACTAGAGACCAGAAAACAGATGTGTGTGTGTGTGTGTGTGTGTGTGTGTGTGTGTGTGTGTGTGTGTGTATTTAATTAGAAAGCTGGAGATATAGTTTAGTGGTAAAATATGTGTAGTATTCATGGTAGTACAAGTTTGATTTTCTAGCACTTGAAAAGATCTTATTTAATTTCTAGATAAGCAGGTTATTGATTATATAAAACTGGTAATATGATTTCTAGTTGTGTGCAAGTCCTTAAAATAATCAAGAATCCTTGAGTCCAATTGTAACTTTAGTACCAAAGTTTGATAAAATATGACATTTATATTGTCCATTTATAATGGACAGAGAATAAATAAAATTTAAGTAGATATAAAATAATCATATATAATATTTTACACATATAATAATGTAATATATTACATATATCAAATCTCTATCATTTCCCAAACTATAACTTATCTAAGGTAAGTCCACTTATCATTCTAGGATTTTGGACTAAGTTACTAAGATTTTGGACTAAGTTACTTGAAATCATCATTGATCTCAACATAGGCCTCATCAAGTCTGCCTCGAAACTCTTCTGGACTCAACTGTGCTTTATCAATTCTGAGGCTGTAATTTTTATATTAGTTATCAAAACAAATGAAGCAGTTCTATGAACATAGACAGAAGATGAATTCTGTACACTAATACTATGCGTTAAGTGTAATCTTAGACATATGAATGAATTTTTGCCTTTTGTTGTCATTTGCATTTCATATTATCTCACTTTCAATAACAACGTATTATATTTACATGTACATTTTTGTATCATAGACAAAAGACAAGAAATTATATTTGAAAGACTGCTAGAGGAATTGGAGTAATAAGTTTCCTAGGAGCAAAATGTCTGAGAATTCTTTTGATTAACTTCTTATACCTTCAAATTATAAACCAAGTGAACGCATTTACATATTTTGAGATAAGACATTAGAGGTGTGTGATTATTCAAGTAAATTTTGTGTTTATTTTTTTCTTTCTGAATTTATGTAACTTCCCTGGAACTTTTAAAGGTAAACATCTTAAGATATAGTTCATCTTCCTATGAAATTGGTGAAAATCCAATCTAGTATTATATAGTACAGATAAAGTTACTCTATGTTCATTTTATGTCACTATCTTATGAAAAAAATAGTTGTTAGAAAATGGAGAGAAATTACTAAGTCCATTATGATCTCTCATATCTAGTGAAAATGAGATCAAATTAAGGAAATGGAATGTATGTTTTTGTATAAAAGGAAAAAATCATAAAGTCTATTAAATTAATAATGGGTCAAATAGTGTTTCAGGGAAAATTATACAAGGCCTGTCTCTCAAGACAATTGTAACTAAAATGGACAATGTGCTGGAAATATTCTTTAGGGACCAGTCCTGCTATCAGCAGGGAAAATACATGACTTCAGAGAATGGTGTCTTTCTTCTCTCTCAATGATCCAGCACCGCAATTATGAGCAGTGATTAACTTTAAAACAACAGGGAAGTTGGAAAGAGAGAATTGTACCTAAAATGTGGGATAATTAAAGTGAATATAACAGGAAGCATCCACTGGGGACATAAAATGTGGTCCTCAAGCAAAGCTATTAGCTATTGCATTAGAGCCCCTAAATCATATGCACTTTTTACCTGCAATGACTTAGGTCAAACTCGATCTTTGCACTAAAAGAGCTAAGAGAGTTTAATGTTTTCAGCTGCTTGATGCCAGTGGCAATGAGACCTTAAGATATGCTTCAGGAAGATGTATGAGAAAGACATATGCTTCTCTCCATTAGTGTAGTGGGTTAAACTACCAGTGAATTTATTTCTGAAATTTTCTGTTGTCATCACACTGCTTTGGTTTAACTCAGTCTAGCACATCTCTTGCTAGCATGATAGTTTTAGGAAGAGAAAGGAAAGCTTTCTCAGACAGTTTTGGTAGTAGTATAATTTTTTTCAGAATTCTTAAAATACCTATATAGGTTAGAATACACAATATGTGAATGCTGTAATCAAGGCTTTCTGTGGCTGCCTTAAGTGTTTCTGGCACAATATGTGCTTCTAGAATTCACATAAACATATATTGAAATTTCAGAAAAATACAAAAATATAATTCATATTAACATTGGAGAAAGGCAAACAAGAATACTAATAGAATACTGCTAGATATTTTTAATTTATGTACATATTGAAATTTTTATCATGCTAGAGACAACCTATCTGAGATAATTCACTGATCTAGACATAACCTTTGGTTGTCTATGGAAGAAAACACCATGTGCTAATATTCTGGTTCTTTTCAATATTTAAATGACATGGATAATGTGTGTAAGTATTTTTAAAATAAGAAACAGGGACTTTGGAGATATATGAAAACCATGATTTCCAAAGAAATAGGAGGAGTGAGTGAACCTTGTGGGTACAATGAGCTTTTACATACAATGCAATGCTGATGCTAGTGTGCAAACTTGGCAATTATTAAAACTAATGCATTGCTTTAGGAATTGTCTTTGCTATAGAAATGAGAGGGGAGGAGGTCCCCCTCAATCACAGACATAGGGGAGGGGAGTAGGGGAAAAGCAGGAGGGAGGGAGGAATGGGAATATACAAGGGATGGGATCACAATTGAGATGTAATATGAATAAATTAACAAAAAAGAAATAAGAATATATGGAATCAGAATGAGAAATGCTCTGGTTCATATCTTCCTTTTGTCAGTCACTTATGATATTAACTGAGCAAGTCCTTTAGCATGCATGGAACTCTATTCACTGGTATTGAAATTAGGATAGCATTAGTGTTTTAGTTGCTGTGAAGAGACACCATGGCCACAGCAACTTTTTTTTTCTTTTAAATTTTATTAATTTATTCATATTACATCTAGATTGTTAACTCTTCCCCTGTTTCCTCTCATTCTTCCCTCCCTCCCACTTTCCCCCTTCACCGCTCCTCTATGTCTGTGAAGTGACAGCCTACAGAATGGGAAAAGATCTTCACCAACCCTTCATCTGACAAAGGGTTAATATCCAAAATATATAAAGAACTCAAGAAATTAAACACCACAAAACCAAACAACCCAATTGCGAAATGGGGCATGGAACTTAACAGAGAATTCTCAACAGAGGAATATCAAATGGCCGAGAAACACTTAAAGAAATGCTCGTCCTGTTAGTCATCAGAGAAATGCAAATCAAAACGACACTGAGATTCCATCTTACACCCATCAGAATGGCTAAGATCAAAAACTCAAATGATACCACATGTTGGCGAGTATGTGGAGAGAGAGGAACACTCCTTCAATGCTGGTGGGAATGCAAACTAGTACAACCACTTTGGAAAGCTATCTGGCGCTTTCTCAGAAAAATGGGAATAGGGCTTTCTCAAGACCCAGCTATCCCACTCCTTGGAATATACCCAGAAAATGCCCTACCACACATCAGGGACATATGCTCAACCATGTTCATAGCTACTTTGTACATAATAGCCAGAACATGGAAACAGCCTACGTGTTCCTCAGTAGAAGAATGGACTAAGAAACTGTGGTACATTTACACTGTGGAATACTACTCAGCTATTAAAAACAAGGAATTCCCGAAATTTGTGGACAAATGGATTGATCTAGAAATTATCATAATGAGTGAGTTCACCCAGAAGCAAAAAGAGACAAATGGTATATACTCACTTATATCAAAACACTAGTCCAAGGGATACGTACCATGAAAAACTTTACTTACCAAGAAAGTGGGTCAGAGGAGAGGACATCCTATTGAGACCTCAGGCAAGAGTAGCATGGAAGAATGGGGAAATAGTAGGACCCACAGGGTCCTGGAAACCTACAAGAAGAACTTTATGACAGGCAGATCTGGGTCCTGGGGTCCTCCTCAAACTAAGGCACCAGCCAAGAAGAATATAGGCAGCAAGCTTCGAACCCCTACCAAGACCTAGCCGACGAACAGGATATTCTCCACCATTGAGTGGAGAGTGAGACCTGACTCTCACACGAACTCTGGTGCCCCTTTTCTGACCACGTCCCCTGGATGGGGAGACCTGGCAGCATTCAGAGGAAGGATAGCAAGTTACCAAGAAGAGACTCGATATTCTAAGAGCACAGCAACTCTTATAAAGGAAAGAACTTAACTGAGACTGGTTTACATTTCAGAGATTTAGTTTATTATCATGGCTGGAAGCAAGCCGACACTGTGCAGGAGAGAAAGCTGGGAATTCTACATCTAGATCAGCAGGCATCAGGAAGAGCCAGTGACACTGGGCCCAGTGGAAGTTTTGAAACCTCAAAGCCAATCCCCAGTGACACAGCTCTAGCAAGGCTGCACCTTCTAATAGTGCCACCCCCTATGAGCCTATAGGGGCCTATTTCATTCAAAGCACCACAGTTATTAATAATAATTTTCATCATAAGGATATTATGTGTATTGAATTAAATTATGTGCAAAATAAGTGCTCAATATCTATTGTACTATGTGGATTTTGCGATGCCAGTTACCACTTAAAAGTAAGTTGCTAATGTACTTTATTTCATTTGATGGTGACATAATGAATGATAACCAGGTGTTAGTCAGATAACGTATATTTATGGGGTAAGCTCATTGCTAAGAGACTGAATGATTGTTAGACTCAATGAAGTGTTTTAGATCTGGCTTGGCAGTGAGGTTGACCTCCTTTCCTCATCACCTCCGTTCAGATCTTCATTCTCCCATCTGGTAGATACACCCAGCAGTCACCTACAGGCCTTGCATTTTCACTCATTATAATGTCACAAATGGTTGGAAGGGGGATTGTGATCAGTCTTGATTATCAATTTGCTCCCTCGCGTTTGAAAGAAGAACCTTTCTACAGCTTAGCTCCATTGCATTAAAATGAAAGGAGGAATATAGAAATATGTAGGTAGGATCAAACAAAAGGTAGATAAGTGAATCTACTCCTCAATTTAATGCCTTAATTGTCACTCACAAGGTTGTTTTTAATTCAGTGGTATATAATTTTGTAAATAGATGCAAAATAAGTTTAATTTTAGATACAGTGCTGTAGAATTCAATTGTAAGATTATTCTTCACACACACACAATATATACACATATATTTTTTTTTCTACTCTAATATGAGGTATTGTGTACCCATATAACTTAAGTATAATACAAGGTTTGCTTCCAATACTTTGAAAGTGCTATTGCAGGTTGTTTAGGATAAATAACTTATGCAAGTTAATTGTTAATTGATCAAATCATGGTTGTATCAATTACTAGTCTATTTTTATCACACAACAGACAGATATTATTCTATAGAAAGATAAAGTAAAATAGTTAGAAAAGTTCCTAACTCTGTCAAGACAGGGTAAGCAAGTCCTCAACAGTTTCTGCCTCACAAATAATGTCTGTCAGATATATTGGGCCAGAAGGCTGAAGATGATGCTCCAACGTTATAGAGAGTTTTGGGTGACTTCTCAGTCAGCAAACTGTCTCTGTCATCTTCTCATTTGGGAAGCTGCTAACCTGCACTCCCTGTATACTCAAGTAATCAAGTTTATTCCTTCTCAAGTCTCTGATGGGGTTGAAGACCAGGTAGTTTAGTTTTACAATTAAGCTTAGTTTTTCTTTTTAGGGGTTGTTTTTACTCTAAATAGATGTTTTAAGTTGATAATGACAAGATATGATAGATACTGATTTACATTTAGAATTTTAGAAACCAAGATAGGAAAGATGTTTTTTTCAAGGCTGCCAAATACAAATAGCCAAAACACTAAGAATGTAACACTTATATAATTCCTGATGTTTTATGGTTCTTCTTGTTGTAGGTAGTTTATTGTATAAATGTGTAATAATATAAATGTATATATAAAATATTTAACAATTAGATGGCGTCCGGGACTAGTATTTAATGACACACTACCTCTCATAAATATTGTCCTTTGTCTCATCATCAATTGTAAATTGTACAATGTCTTAATATTAAAAAAACTGCTGTGGATGGTGATCCATAAAGGCGAGCTCTGCTTATCTTAGTGGTCCATTCTTACATACGGCATCTAGATCTCGTCCCCCCATCCATGACCTGTCCACTGTGCCGCCCCATCCTCATAGTCCTATATTAAATTCATCATCCATGGTATGTCATTAAGATGTGTGAAGTAACAAAAACAAAGAAGAAACATGTATAATTTTTGTAAAATAACATTAAATATTATACATAGACGCCCTAGTTACTTTTGTATTGAAACATATATCGTTTATAATGTCCCTGTCTTAAATCTGAAGAACTAACTCGTGCATGTCCCCCTAGTAACTTGCCCTAACTTGTAACTCCTCTGCCGCGAGGAAAACAAAAAAAAACAGAAAGACTTGGGGACATCCCCGAGAAAAATAAAAGGGATACAAGCATGAGTAAAGAGAGATAAGATCATAAAAAACCGATGGAGCATAGACGAACGTTTTGTGTAGACATTAGCCAAGGAGTCTTATGTTAGACAAACCTTGTGAAATTTAGTGTTATTTTTCTTAACAAAGCGTATAATAACAAAGGCCAAGGGAAAAATGCTACTATCACTATTAGAACTACAGCAATCTGCTTTAGAACAGGAAGCTTTATGTCAACCTGGCATGTAGGAGTGATAAAGAGGTGAATAGATTTATTTGTGGTCGGGCAAGGGAATATTGGTGCGGGGGCAGGGCAGAGGCATCAATGAGGACATCAAGAGTTTGAACTATAAGAGATGTTTAGAAAAGCATATTCATTTATATATTACAAAAAACGGAGAAGGTCAATTTCATGTGTTCTCATTCTATAACATATACTAGCAACAACCAAAATTTCTCTATGCACAATAAGCATAATCAGAAAAAAGAGGCATCACACGGAAGGAAAATCAGGAAAGGCAAACGAATCATAGGCATTTACTTTTCAGTCTAGAATTTTCGAAAGGCATCTTTGCGAGCATCACTTGTGTGATACTATTGAGAGGGAAATTGAAAAAAAATAAATAGATCACAAAATCATTAGAATATTCAACTAAACAAACAGTGGGAGTGGGGGGTGGTGGAGTGGGGCGTGGGCCCCACCAACAACAGGCAGCAAGAGAAAACTAATCAAGTAATATTGCGCAAAAAGAGCTGGTCGGAGCGACGACTAGCACTCTTAGCCAACAAGTTAAGGGGATTTGAGGCCCACTCACAAGATGCAATAATCTCACAACATAAATGCCAAAAGGACTAAATGGACGAATGGCAAGTAGAAACAATGTTAGCACGAAGAATTGATTAAAAATACACTATAAGCAGTTATGCCAACTCCTTAACACATTAACAGCTCCACATAAAGATTTCTCACAAACAAGTGATAACTAATTTTTTCAATTTTTCATTCAATTCATCATCAGAATACTAAGGACATCAAAAGTAGGTCATCAGCATTAAAAAATAACTAATTTTCCAATCTCCTAATTTGAAATCTCCAACAGTGTCCATACACAATGCAAGAATCGCACAGCCAATAAACATCTCACAACAACACAGAATCAATTTCAGATTTTTCATGCACAAAATACAACACCCTGATTCAAAAAATCGTTTCAATCATATCATCATACCATGATACGTGCATCACTCAACTATTTTCATCAGTTCATTCAAACACAGACATATGCATCACGAAGACGCAGATTCAGTAATTTCAAATGCACAGAAGAATCATCCGTTATTTTCATAGTTTGCTTTAGTTATCACACTGACCTTTTGGGTGGGGGGGAGATATGCTATCAGCAACAATTCAACATCACACACTTCATAGCTTTAGTATATTCATCACAGACACAACATGTTAGAACATGCTGCGATGAGTCATCTCGTTGTTCCATAGACTGATTCGCCAAGCTGAGAGTCTTTAGGTTTATGTTCATGTTATTTTTCAGATTGTTCAATCTACAGCAAGCTGAGTAAAAGCTTTGCTGGCAGATGGTAACTACCTGATTGTGGGGGCTGATAAACATACGAAACCATAACTCACACAGGTAAAACTACTGTAACTAACTACACGAACTAACTGACTAACACTATGTAAGCAACCATCAAGAAACTACTTACGCTAAACTACAATACTAATCATCATCAACATAATAACAGACCGAACACAGCACATACTAAAACTGCATCACTAAAAATGATAACGACATCATACTGCCCAGAGGTGAACGAGCACATTTAAACTACGTTAAATAAAAAAAATAAGAGAGACAAACTTTAAATTATAAAACGTTACGATAAAACTTTATTTAAAGCACGTAAACTACTTGATTAACTTTACATTATTACATACGCCCAGAGAACTATATGTACTATTTTCAATACTATTACGATTTTTCAACATTTGTGGCATTCATTTCATGTTCATCACACAGCAACAGTTTGTTCATTTTTACTATTGATTTCATCACATCACAATCATTCAAATATTTCAAACATCATCATTAAAATTCATCAACTATTTCATTATTTACTATTCATTCAATGACTATTTTTCATCACATTTTTACTTTTCATTACTATTTATATTTTCATCAGATTTATTTTCAGCAAACAAAAAAAGCAAAAGACGCACTTATAAAAGCACTTTAAACTTTACGCCCAGATAACTACGATTAACTATTTTCATTCATTTCAGTCATTTCATTTTTTCATCACAACAACAATTTCATACTATTTTCAGCATCTTTTTAAACTATTTCTTTCATCACAAAGAGTTCATCACATATTCAAATTTTTGCATTCATCACAGTTCATTTCAACTATTGTGCACATTTCATTACTATTTGTTCATTCAAATTACTATGTCATCACAATACTATTTCATCACACAAATCATTCAATCACACAACAAAACCATCACATTACTATTTATCACAAAAACAAAAATACTATTTTCATCAACACAACAACATCATCAACAAGGTTCATATATATTTCATCACAAAATTCAACTAGGTTCAGCACGAAACAGAACAACACAGCACAACACTATGTTCCATTCAAACAACACACAAAACACACAAACACACAACAACAACAACTAATTTCATCAACACAACATTTCAATTCATCAACGAGAGACATTCAATTTTCACATGTCTTCATCACAAAACAGACGATTTTTCATCAAAAAAAAGTTTATAAACGAAAAATACGACAACGGAAAGCCCAGATACTATTTCATGTCTCACAGCACAAACAAAACAAAACACACAACACATCAAACTATTTGTCACATCACCATCACACAACAACATCACAGAAACTATTTAAGCAAAACACAAACAAAAATTTCAAATCATTCAATTTCATTAGTTCATCACAAAACACACAGATACTATTTCATCACACCGATGGCTAACAGTGATGAAGGTGACAAAGGCTATCAGAAGCACCTGAGCACTAATAACTTAATAACTTAACTCATCCAATACTTTTACTCGACTTATTTATATGACTGTATACTACTACTTTGCAGCTGCTGATACAAGTGAGGCCATTAGTCTTGAATAGGTGTGGAAGTCTTAAATGCTGACGTAGCTCAGAGATGCTTAAATCCCATCCTACATCTGCATCACAGATAAACAAAGGTATGAAAGTATGGTCATAAAATACTGTTTTACAGCAAAGAATTTAAAAGTATTAGAACAACATTATTCTTTCAAGATCAGGCAGGGTAGAGACTTTTGACTCTGAACACGTGCATAATAAACCCACTTCTCTTTATTAATCCCAGTAAACACAGCTAGAAAGTCTTAATGAATGCATTTAAACCAGATATAAGATAGAGAGGACATCAAAACAATTATGGCCCTTCAGAACCAAGGGATGGTAAAGGGTATTCCTTTTGTCTACTTTGTCCATGACTGGGAACTGAAGAAGCCAGAACACAGAAGCATCAAAGTAGAGGAAGTATAGATTAAAGTTTACAATAACCAAAACCAAATAAAAGTCATCAATAAATTCATTTAACAGAATGTAAGTATCTGTAAACTCAAAGATAAAATAATAAAGGTACATCCAGTGTAATGAGCACAGCGATGGCTCAGTGCCTGAGTGTTTTCCATCCTGTTCTGTTTATAGCTTTTGGCTCTATATTAAAATACAGATGTGGACATTTATTCTTGAAAAGACCATTCCGGTTGGGAGAGAAGTGAGGAGAATTAATGATTGTTCAGGTTTGATGACCAGCCACCCTAGTGCCAGCCTCCCTAGTTTCTACTTATTTCTCAAAAGAAATAAAGCAAAAAAATGATATAAACAGAATACTTCTTGTCTTCCTCTGGCCTCCATGAGACACGCACCTACAGACATATTTGTACGTACCACACACAGAAACATACAAAGAAATATGCACATACACACACAAACACACTGAAAGCCACAAACACAGACCATATACACATACAGACACATGCACCCAGAAAAATAGACAAATGAACACACACATACATACAATACAGACACATACACACACATGCCCAATCACAAGAACACACACACAAAATACTGGCATACACATACTTAGCCACAGCACACACAGACATCTATGGAACCACACACAGACACATGCAGACACATAAGAGATTCACATACTCACATATACACACACATTCATATAATTACAAAATTCAATTATATAACCCCCCATGCACAAAATGAACAAATAATTTTTAGAAATTTAATTATCTAGCATAAAGAAGAAAGGGAAGGACTGAAACACAACATGGAAATGACCTTGAATCTCTGTCAGACTGCAAGCAAGGAACTGATGTTTCTGCCTTTGGAAAAATGAGTGTGGCTGAAAGTATACTCAGATAATCTGTTCAAAAATTTTTAGAAATTTGGCAAAAGATGCATGCCTATAAATTCAGAAAATGAATGAACCTTCAAATAGTATAATTTCAAAGAAAGTGATGTAAAATGCCTCACCATTAATTTTCTGATAGAGAAAGTTACGCTTTGTTTGGTCTAGTAATATCACAATAAGTGAAATTTAAAAGTAATTTTTCAAGGTAGTGGTAAAGTGCACAACAAAGTTTACTCTCCATGCGTGCTACTCTTCAGTACTTTGTTTACATCATCAAGGCAACAACAACCACAATTAATAACCATATTAGCTTAAACTTAGAAAACCAAGAATCCCTATTCCCATTGAACACTACCTTTTCATTTTCCTCAACTTGCAGAGCCTGGCAATCCCCTCATTGGAGGATTCTCCATAGATAATGTATGGAGAATGATGCATAACTACTGACGTGACAGAAGTCATTGAAAGCAGCATTTAACACAAAGTCATTTGAATTGGGCTTTGTATGTTTACTGGGTGGAGTAGTTCATTCGTCTGGATCACAGGTGTTGCCTCTTGCCCTTGCCGACCAGAAATAACGAGAATGGACTTGTGCTCTTCCAATTTTAGCCTTGTATTTAAATAGCTCCAGCATCCTTCCCACATTATACTCTGCCCTAAAAGAATTCCATTTCCAGAGTGACATGTACATGCCCCCACCTACTAGGAGGGTTGAAGCAGAAGGATTTTTTGAACCTAGGAGTTCTAGGCTACATTGTGCGTGCTAATCTCTTTGCACACAGAATGGGGCAAGATTATGGGAGTCTTCCAGGAGCTGTGGAACCCAGACAAAATTGGAATCAGAAGCTATTAATACTCTTTGTGCTGACTGGAAATGAAAGGTATTTCACCTCAACAGTGAGCATACATTTGTAGACCTAGACTCAATTTAATAGAGCATTTGAAGAACGATTATGCATGCTGAAGCCAGATGCATTATTAAACTATGTTTCTAGATTGTAGAATTATGAGTTACCTCTTTATTATTTATCATCAAATATAAATTAATTAATTGTAGCTTTTAAGAATCAAACTCCCAGCCCTACATTACCATGTAAGTATTCTAGGTATAGAAGTGTATTTTTAAATTAAAATTTTTAAATTTTCTATTTTTGTGAAACTACATATTTTATAGGAAATTAAAGATTTTTTAAATAAAGTAATGTTTCAAACCATATAAATATAAAATTACTGTTATATGTATACATGCAATTTGTATGCATGATCTATTTAATTTTATATCAGATCCAAATTTAAACATGTGATTAATATCAGTTAAATTCTACTTTCTACATAGTAGTAGTTCCAATTCTTACCAGTACATAAAACTTTTTAACAGTGGTCATTTAGAATGGACATCAGTGAAAAACAATCTTTTAAAGAAGTACTGATTTTAAAAGAAAAGCTGCTTTTTAAAATATTGCTTTTTATAGAGTATAACTGTGATATGAGATTATTGATTTAATATTGGTTTGATAAAGTTATCCACCACACTCATAGTCTCTAATGAGAAGGTCAGGCAATAGCCAGCTCCTCCATATCAAACTACAAAAAGACAAAATGAGATCTCATTTAGTTTAAAGATATCACTGTCTTTTGTTTGTGATTCTAATATTGGTCAATAACTCACTCAATAAATGAAATTTGTGCTCCGCTGGGCATCAGAGACTGATTGATTTTTGTAAGGTGGGAACAAGAAAACAGAGTAATAACAATAGTAAAAAGCAAATTAATTGGCTTTTCTTGTTATGTTTAAAGCATGAGTTAATTCCTTATCACTCTGATTAAGGATGATTGGCTGTTTTTGTTTTGGTTTGGTTTGGTTAATGTGACCTCCTTTTCATACAAAAAATGACAGGGGAGTGGGGAGGAAACCTCTTTTGGCTCTACTTTTTAAACCTTCAGTTTGATCATGTGACACTTAGCTTGAGACACCATTTTGATATGGTCTTCTAGGACCTAGTACAAGAGCTTTAAACAAAACAATGACTTCCAATGGCAAACTGTGGTACATATACACTATGGAATACTACTCAGCTATTAAAAACAAGGAATTCCCAAAATTTGTAGATAAATGGATGTGAGCTAGAAATGATCATAATGAGTGACTTAACCCAGAAGCAGAAAGAATCAGATGGTATTTACTCACTTATATCTGCACACTAGCCCAAGGGGCATGTCCCACAAAAACCTTCACTTACCAGAAAACTGGGACAGAGGGGAGGACATCCTATTGGGACTCTAGTTGAGAGAAGCATGGGAGAATAGCAAAGTAGAAAGATCCAGAGGTTCCTAGAAACCTACAAGTAGAACATTATAGGCAGATTTGAGCCCAGGGGTCCTGCTCAAACTAAGGCACAAGCCAAGGACAATACAGGGGGTAAAATTTAAACCCCTACCCAGATCTAGCCAATGGGCAGAACATTCTCCACAGTTGAGTGGAGAGTGTGATATGATTTCTCACGTACCTGGTGCCTCACATTTGACCATATCCTGGAAGGGAGAGACCTGGTGGCACTCAGAGGAAGGACAGCAGGTTGCCAAGAAGAGACTTGATACCCTATGAGCATATACAGGGGGAGGTAATCCCCTCAGGAACAGTCATAGGGAGGAGAATAATGGGAAATGGGAGGGAGGGAAGAATGGGAGGATACAAGGAATGGGATAAACATTGAGATGTAACAAGAATAAATTAATTTAAAAAAATCAAACACAAATCCCAATTAAGTGCACGTCCATCCATTCTGTGTATACTGTTGGGCTCTTTCTTTCTCTCTCTTGACTTATTTGGAAACACCATGGATTAGAAAACTGTAAAATCACCTATTTAACGACTTTTTATTATTAATATTTTATTTACACGTATGGATGCTTTCCCTGCATATATACCTATGTACTACATCTGTGCTTGGCAGAGGCCAGATAATGGCACTAGATCCCAGGGGCTGGAGTTAGAGAGGATTTGAGTCACCTAGTGGTTTTTGGGGATTGAACGCAGGCCCTGTGGTCACGTAGCCAGTGGCCTTCACCACTCCAGCCCCTCAAACCAGCAAAATGTTTATTAATGTGTATGTTTCACCTACAAGGAAGTCATGGTCCTCAATATCATATGCCTCAAACATACTAAGAAGGTGGCATAACACACATATTTCCTGGCTGCATCCCCAAGGTATCTGGCTTAAAACAGGGATAAGAACTTTGGCTTTCTCAGTAACGTACAAATGCTACCCGTGCTGGCATGCTTGGGAGCAGAATCCCTGGGACTCATACTGGTGTAGGAAGTGACATGTTCACACCTGATTCTCCCACTATTTGTTTGTTTCCCCCACACTACAATTTCTTATCTTTTATTTCCTTTTGTCTCTCCAAACAACTATTTCCTCTTGACTGCATGTGATTATTCTTTAAAAAAACCCATTGATTCCACTGCCTGTGTGTGACCGTGTAGGACCACCTGCAGGACCGTGGACAGTCTCTCAGAGGCCACATCTTGGACTAAAATTTATTTTTCTCTTTCCTGTAGTCATTTTGCCCTTTTCCCCCTCATCTTGGAGGAGAGAGATTCCTTACCATACGTGGTGGAATTCTCGTTGGCAGGTCACGCGCAAGCAGGTCAGCTGCTCTGGATTAATTTTTTCAGTAATGTTGTCATTTTCAGCAAATGCTACTTTATTTCACTACAGACCCCAATTACCACTGGCTCTTAAACTCTTTCCAGTCATTTTCCGTGATGGTCAGTAAAGCTTGGAGGCAGGGGAATGATACAGATAACCATTTAAGACTGAGTAATCAACAGTAGTGTTCTTTGCAGATTGACCAGTTGTTGGACTTTGTATTAACTGCAATCTACTGTAGAAGGAAACCTCTCTGATGAGGGTTGGCATATGTACTGATTTTGTAGTGTGGAGAAAGGAATTTCATGAGAAAGCAATCTTAAAGAATCAAAGGAGTAAGAGTATCTTTCCACAAGAGGAAAAGAATCAAGTCAGCCAGACTTCTACCTGTGGGAAATATCCTTCAGGAAAAATTATCAGGAAATCCAAATGTAAGGGAAAACATGTGAGTTTAAAGGAGTTTGAAACAAAATGGACATGAAGAAAAATCCAAAGAAAATAAAAATATAGAAAAATACAATAAATATTCCATCTCAGAAGTTTCTAAATTTTGTTTTATGGTTGAAAAAACATTTATTTATGTACTTCTCTCTGCAATTGTTTTATTATGAACTAAAATAGGATGGGATGTTAAAGGAAAGTAAGTATTTTTGTGGCCATAAAGCATTTGGTTTTGATGTAGCTGCTGAGATGTAGTAAAATAGCATTACATTACATTTCTACATTTTGCTAATGTTACATTTTCTGACTTTGAGTTTCTGCTACTTACAAGTAAAATATAACCATTGGGAAAACTGCATGAGGGTGTGCCAGATATTTCTATAATATTTTTGAAATTCCTCCAAGTTCCTTGCTATTAACATAACTTCTAAAAGATATATTTATGTTTTTTATTATTGCTACATGTATTATTTGAAAAAATAAATGTATCTTATATGTTATATAAAAACCATGCCCCACACCACTCTCCCTAACTTGTAGCCAGATTTGCTTTTGAGACATCTCTCTTCTTTGGAACTCACCATAAGACCTGCCACAAGATCTCTTTAGCGTCTACTCAACATCATCTTTATAAATACAGAATACCAGGACGAAATACAGCTATAAATATTATGTAGGTTAACATTGCTGGCATTCTGCATCTGGAGGTAGCCTTGGCTCTATATCTGGCAGGCCGGTCCAGGTGTTATTTTCTTCCAGATGGTAATGGAGGAACATTGGGATCAAAATTCCCATTTCTGTCTCAGGAGCAGATCAGAGAACTCAGGGTGAGGGTCTTTAGCTAGGTGAGGTTCCTGCTCTCACCAGGTGAGGTGGAAATGAGTTTCCACTGAGTGTCATGGGTAGCTCTTTTAAAATGAGATTTCTGCGGCTGGTGAGATGGCTCAGTGGTTAAGAACACTGACTGCTCTTCCAGAGGTCCTGAGTTCAATTCCCAGAAACCACATGGTGGCTCACAACCATCTATAATGTGATCTGGTGCCCTCTTCTGGCCTTCAGGTGTACATGCAGACAGAGCACTGTATATACAATAATAAATAAATATTTAAAAAAATAAAATGAGATTGCTTATATATTCAACAGCAGTAGAAACTTGGGATCCCCCAAAGCCTGGGATGATACCAAAAGTGCTCCAGTCCTGTGTTAAGCTGCCATGCTAAGCATGGCGGTCTGGGGAGATGAAGCCCTGTAGGTGCTTTGCCAGCAGTCAGCATCAATCTCACAGAGATGGACCAGCCTTCTGATGCTGCCCTGGGCGTCCAGCAGTGATTCTTTCCCATAATAAATGATGAGGCTCAGATCATAATGGTGGAGGAGCAGAGAGCAGAGTGAGAGAGCAAGCCTTTATTTTCATGAATCAGACACATTATAAACCTTAGGCAGTGGGAGGGGTTTCGAAGGTGAATGTGTAGATTCGCTGGGGCTAGGGATGTCAGGGATACTTAATCTACATGCAATAAAAAAGTCCTATCATAAGAGGGAAAAGCAATGTTTACTTATGCTATGGGAGGGGGAGACTCTCCAGTTACAGTTTCAAGGTCATTGGTTTGAAAGTCAAGACACCAAGACATCTTATTAGCATAGGGTGGATATCCCAGAAATCCTCAGGTGCTTGCAGAACAGGTTTCTTATTAGGAAAGGATCAGGCTTGTAATTTTCCCTGAGGGATATGTGACACTCCTTAGGGGGCTTGGGGTTCCCCAGGTCAGGGGAAGAGGGAACCTTGAGGAGAAAGAGAGCCCCTCATTTTATGAACCAAATTCAGACTCCGCCCTCAATAGCAGGGTTCCACACATTGCTTTGTCGCACATAGAGCAGATTTCTTAGAAATGGAAGAGGCCATAAAAACTGACATTGTTAGCATTCTAACTACTAATTCTAATGACATCATGTATCTTGTGCTTTCTTTTTAATTTAATTAATTTATTCAGATTACAACTCGATTGTTATCCTATCACTTGTATTGTCCCGTTCCTCCCTCCTTCCCGCTTTCACCCTATTCCTCACCCCTATGTCTATGACTGAGGGGGACCTCCTCCCCCACTATATGGTCATAGTGGTCATACATATATCATGTATCTTATGCTTTACGCATACCAAAACAGGAATGAAAATAAGAGCGAATGAGAGTCAAAGCTAGAAAATAGGGAAATGATGATTGTACCCCTGTCTCCTTTAAAGTTGTTTCCCAATTTTCATAAGTCTTAATTCATAACATACATGAGGTGTAGTGGTTGCAAAGTACTCAGGAAACTGAGTTTTTAGCCACTTTATACCCCTTGTAGCTAAGACTTGTATTAAGAACAAAGTAGTTAGAAATTCTGTGTGAATCGAATTTCCCGGCCATAGATTTAAATCTTGAACTGTGCTTCAAAGGCTTTTAATCTATGTAATGTATGCCCTAGCCATTTTTATTTTCCCTATCAGCTTTCCAGAAATGCAGAGGCATGTACTTTTGCTGCAGTATTTAAATGATTATATAAAACTCTTTAACATTAAGAAATAGTTCTAACCTTGTAGTTGATCCAAAGGTCCTAATAATCCTGAACTGTTTCACTTTTTCTTTTTCACAGATCATTGGGTCAGCATTCAAAGTGCTAATGAGGCCAAGTTCTCCAGGACATACTCTAATGGGCCACTTAGCACCAACTGACCTCCAAGTCCATGTCTAACTTTCATGAACTTGGGCCTGTTCACAGATGCTGGAGTCACCTGAAATCCCTGGGCAGTTGGTAGGCCGGTTCAAAATTCACTGGCCAAACCAATGGAGCTGCTTGGGTCTGCTAACTTGTAATCATCTACATATTGAAGATATTTCTATCGTATTACACTTTAATAGGATTTGCTTTATAGACGAGGCTGACCTAGAACTCATAGAGATCTGCCTGTCTCTGCCTCTGGAGTGCTGAGACTAAAGGCATGTGTCACAGTGCCCAGCTCTTAGCCATGTTTTGAACAAAGAAACTCTTAATTATGATACAATGATGCCAATCTGTTTGACTTGATAGACTCTTGTATTTTCTTTCTTTCTCTGTTTTATTAACTTTTGGACTAACTTAAGGATATAAATTATTTTTATTTACTGAACTTCTGATATAAAAAACTCAATGTTGACTGTTTCAGCTTTGGAATTTGTAGAAAATGAACAAGGGTACGTTAGAGGAGCTTCTGAATTTCATACCAAGAAACATACTTTATAGTGATCATTAAGAGAAAAATAAATTACATGGGCAAAATTCTATTTCATTCTCAGAGGTCAAAGGGAGAGTGAAGGATGAGACATGCACTCTATCATCAGCATACAGGGGTGCTTTGTCATTAATAAATGCTAAACTTTTGTACTAATGATTGGTACTAATGAATGAATGTAATTCAGCAGAGGGAAACCCTATTTTCTCACAAGGGCTTTTCAGGCTAGCATGCTTAGACACCCAGGAAAACAACATGGAAGGGAGACGGTTTCTAAGGAGGCCTCCAAATGCTGACTAGATCCCATGGACACAATTACTTATGAGGAGAACATGAGCATCTTGGAGTGGGTGAGTGCTTTACAAACAATCAATACTAATTAGTGGGACATGAAATCAATTTAATGATTTGGTAGATCTTGGGCTTCCCTTTTCAAATGAAATGGCATATAATAGTGTAATCAGGAAGAAGATTGAATTAGGCTAGGATGGACTCGGAATAGATAGGGAAGAAGTGGTGTGCTGTATGCTTGTGTCTGTGCTGTGTTATGAAGTATAACATACTGGCTTTGATGTTATAAGAGGCTTGACCCTGGGAAATGCAATGGAAGAGACTTCTCTGAAACAACTGAAAATTTAATGTCTAGCCACCCTGCCCTAATTAGCTTTTTTTTTTTTTTTTTTAAATGAAGTGACTAGAGTTGTTAAGTTGGAAGCATTACATTGTTAATTCCTGCATGTGTCTGGTTTGTCTTTTGTCCAACTGCATCCTTAATTTTATCTTATTTACACATTACAAGCATGTTTCAACAGGAGCATTTTCCATCACCTTGTAGGACCATGTCTACTGTGACCATTTAGATTTAACCTGTCTGATTAAAACCTCATTTAATTGCTATTTCTTTTTTCAAAATTTCATCTTAATTGTATACAATATATGTTACTGGGGTTTTTGTTTGTATTGAGCAACTGAGCAAGGTAGCTGTGATGGTTTCAAAAAAGCGGATGATTCGGTAATGTTGACATAGTCAGTGAGCTATAATGTTTTGCCAAAATAATTGTTATGGAAAGAGACTTTGAACAGCCCAGGTATATCTTATCACTATTCATGGCCTTAGGTGTCCACTTTTATTGAACAGATTGATTTATATTGATAGAATTTAACATCAATGAATGGGTATCACTTCAACCACATCACGAAAGATTGTGATTCCCATCGTGCTGGTGTAGTCTCAATATTACAGTCTCAACTTACAGAATGCCATGAAGAATGTTTCTGTGTCAGAGAGGCTGAAATAGCAGTGGCTGCCCTTCAGCCAATAGCCATCAAGAACATCTGGCCCCAGTGTACACAAGAGCAGTTCCTCAGAACGTGATGTTACCAATTGCTACATGAACCCAGAGGTGGATCCTAGTCCAGATGAACCTTCAAGCAAGACCCTGTAGCTTCTCAACAACTTAACTGAGTCTTTCATGAAGTCCTTAAGCAGAAGTGGTCAATGCTGTTTTCAAATTTCTGATTCATAGATATTGTGGCACAAGTGCCTCCTTTATCACATAACTATTGACAATTAAATAACTTGCACACTCTCATTCTCAAACCTAGGATATTTGACAATTTGGAAATGCTTGTAAATTATTCATACTTTTTATTTTAACAAGAGTGAGGATAGCAAAATTATTTCCTACTCAAAATGTTAGCAATGCTGTAATTGGAAAAATAAATCTACATTCTACAGTGGAATCATACATTAGAAAACAAAACTTAAACACTATTCTATTTCTATTAAATAATAATGAAAAGAAAATTCCTTGTAAACACATATCGAAGAATTTTGTAGTAGAATTAGTGATATTTTGTTCATTTCTAAAGGAATCATAAGACTTTATTTAGAAGTGTATTTGAAAAGAAAATACAAAATACTTTCTTAAAGAGTTTATTAACTCAAGAAATATGGCCAATCAAAAATGTATGATAAAATAAAAACTGACAATAAGAAATTAACTAAATGAGCTGGAGAAATTTGACATATTAATCTCTCAATGGTAATACCTGTATAGACAAATTTCTCATTCTCTGTATTTGTCACATTCTGTTTTTTTTCCCCCTCAGAGTAAGTCTCATTATGCCAAGTTATGACTCACTGAAACAGCTTTCATAAAAAGGAAGGAAGCTGAAATTTTGGTGAGTGTGTTTATAACTTTTTAGCACTCAAACTAAAGTGTACCATGAATAAGTCAATGAAGTCCTAGGGAGATATTAATGACCGAATTACTAATATAACCATTTTTATGTATGAAACTATAAGTATCCCCTGCCCATTGGGAACAGCCTCTATAACATGGCCTGTCAGAGAAAGGACATACTCTGTATGACTTAAATGTTTTTATGTTCTTTGTATCTACAAATAACCCAAAGGCAGTGAAACAAATGCTGATGTGTATTTGTGCTCTGTTGGCTTCAGAGCAATAATATAATTTTCAATTATGTTTTTCTTAAGAAAATAAGAACAATAGCAGTTATTTCATGGGAAGGAAATAGTTCCTCAAGCTAAATGCAAGAGCTGTCGCCCTCTAGTTACCCTAAGCACACAGGTCCTGCAATGTCATACCACAATCATCTTTCTCAACTACAGTCAATAGCCCAAGATTTTACTACACACATATTGTTTCACTCTTGCCCAAGTAGAGCAAAATTGTGATTTCTGATGTATGTTGTATTTCATGTGCATTCCTATTTTGATTTTTTTTATTTAGACCAGAGACAATTGAAAGCATATTGTGACTCTCTTTTGGAAATGATTATGGTAAGTGTGATTGATCAGAATAGCACTGAGAAGAGGTTAACATATAAAATACTAAAAGAAAATATTAGCTTAATAACCTCCATTTTATATACTATACTTACAACTAAAATGTTAATTCTTTCTTGTCACTTTTTGAGTTCATGCCAATTACCTAGTTTTAAACATTTTTAGTATTTCCTTTCATGAAATCTTCAGTCAAATGAAGAATTCACCTTTGCCAGAGCTCATGGGATTCCTATGCTTAAATTATTTCTTCTAACACAATCTTAACCATTTTCAGATATCTAGTTACATTTTCTTTGTTTCAATAATGGATTTTACACCTCCAGTATGAAGACCTGTACCCTACTGCCTCTCAAGCATCAATGCTGGGTGTCTGTATGCTGTAGTAAAGTGTCTATTGACGTTGTCTTTACACTTCTTTAATATGTCACATCCACTAGACCTTAACAAAATGCAAAGCCCTTGACTAAATTTTAAAATATGAGTCTCTGCTTCCCAGTCATCAAATTTGTGTTGTGAGTTTACCTGCTTTTACTTGACTGTAGTTTGAATGCAGTTTTAAATGAAAAAATGGAAGGAAAGTCTGAGGCTAACGTACAGCACGTAGTTCACTATTTTACAGTGGCCAACAGGAGCATCTTGAACTATGGTAATAAAATATTGACCCTCTATTTCTTTGCTTGGGGATAAAAATATGTCTCATCTGAGTGATACATTTGACTTTGAAAGTTTAAATTGTTGACTTGCTTAGAACAAGGGTTTATTTTCCCTAGCACAGAAAGGCAATGCGGTTACTGTGCAATTACTATTATGTAGGGGGAAATAAAATTAAATTTAATTAAGAAGGTTTCGTATCCAGAATGCTAATATAGTTCTGGTTTGTAACATCCAACTTTAATGTGTGATTATTCTGATGAATTCATGATGTCTCTCAACCTTCATTTGGCTCAAGTCTGCTGTCTCTCACAGAGGGGAGTTGGATGGTTTGAAGGGAAGAATAAACAATTCTCTTTCTTGTATAACAAGTTTATTTATGACATAGTTTCTTTCTGATGAAACTGAAGAGTTAGGCAGAGTAGCAAATATCCTAGAAAATAGGACACAAAGAAGCTGAAATACAAATGATTGGCCGAGCATATAAACATGAATCCGATGATAATGCATCCTCATTAGCTCACATTGCAATCTTGCAAATGCAACTAAATATCCTGGCATATTTAGAGAACTGAATGAACTCTATTACCAGGATGTACCTGGTAATAAAAATATTCTGTTTTATAGATAGAAATTCGGGTTAATTTCTTTTGTCTTACCATTGTATCTTAATGATACCAGACAATTAGTACCTACTAATGGCATGAGAGCTATTTCCTGAAGATAAGCACAAAAAGCTTTATAAATTGCATTGCTGGAGATTTTTATCTGTGCTCGTCTTGTGCATTTGCCTTTTACAAAGAGAAATTTCAAAATGTTATTCTATAAAAACAATTTCACACTAACTTTTTCTTTTACTTCAAATGAGTATGATAAAAATTTGAAAATGTATTTTATTTTTATGTTTAGAAGACAATGGATTTGGTAATATATGGTCCTTTGCATAAGTGAGTGGCTCTAATTTAAACAGCATCTATTCCAGTTATATTTAGGTAGTTGGTTGGTATTAATTTTATCTTTAGATTGACAGAGTAGTATCAGAAGTTTTTTTTTTTTTGCATTTGTTTCACAAAATTTTGCATGTAATAAATACAAGAATATTGCATTTGTTAGAAGGTGATGGTGGACTGGGAGGAATGGACCCATGAGGAAGAATGGTGGGCACAACAGGACACATCCAACACTTTTCAAGCAATTCTCACATTACCTGCAATACAGTCATCTCAAAAGAATGAGACATGTCCTGGGATTATTCAAATTTAGTCTTTAATGGTCCCAGGACATGTCTCAATCCTCTGAGATCAACATTTCCCAGGGCTAAAGAATGTCTGACTGACTAATAGAAAGGTTTGGTGATTCTGAGCTACATTAATAATTGATGCCAGTAGAAAACAAAGTAGCCAACTTCAAAAATTTGACATTGGTAGTGAACTATAAAGTCTGCCAACAGGTTTGCTACGGTAGAAGAGTAAAAAAATAACCTGAGATAGATCCCATCTTATAGTATGTTTGCCTTAGGAGACTGTCTCTGCTGAGTAACTTGATTCTTGTTGACAGAATAAAACAATGATGATAGGATATCACCTCCACCAGATTACAAAAGACTATGACTTCTGAATCCTTACTGCATTCTTTGTACCATATTTTCAGCTTGCATACTCACAGTGAATGTTTCTTCATCAGAAAGGATCTCATGGATTGGAATTGAGTGGGCCAGACTGTAGTTTTCACATTTTAAATTATTTTTAAAGTTCTGTAAAATACCAGAGAACTCACCTGTAAGTTTACCTTTTGCTTTCTGTAATTCCTTGTCTTGTGCAGTTAGAAGTAGTGCTTTAATGACTATCAACAGACAAATTTGGCTTCCAAACCAACAGTGTAAGTTAAATTTCTTGGTGGTATTCTGCATTTGACATTGACATTTTGGTAACTTGGGTAGCCTGGGGCATTCTTGGATTAACTTCCTGTAACTATTGCTGCTCAGACCAGTTGCTTATTTTTGTTCAAATAACAGACATGCCCGTAGAAATTTCTGGACGCAGATGCAACTAAAGAGGTTTAATATAGGGGTTTGGAGATATCAAGTAAGAAAAAAAAAATCAAAAGTCCCAAGAAGAAGCTGTAGTTGTGTGTTGTATCCTGTCACTTGATTTAAAAAGTAAATAAAGGTCTAAATAATTAGAAATTTACCTTCCAGGTAAATCTAGATGGAAGAAAAAAAGAACTAGCTAAAATCAATGCAATAATCACAAGAATAAAGAGACCTAAGGACTTTTAGAAAAGAATATCTGGAAAATTATTGAAAAAAAAAACATAATAAGCAAAGGCATTAATTGCCTCATCTCCTCCTACTCCAAATTCTTCTCCTCCTCCTCTTCCTCCTCCTCCACCTTCTCCTCTTCCTCCTCCTCCACCACCTCCTTCTTCTCCTCCTCCACCTCTCCTCCTTCCTTTTAGATAGGGATTCACCATGTAACTTTGGATGACCTGAATTAATTATTAGTGCATGCATGCTGGCCTCTAACTCACAGAGCTCCACCTGCCTTTCATTTTAGGTGATGGAATTAAAGGTATAAACCACCATGCTCATCTCATGGTTGCTACTTTGGATACTTTTATTCCAGCCTCTTTTGTGAATGGAAATTTGATCTATCTTTACAGAAATTCCTGAGTCCCCGAAAAAGGAGGCTTTTTTTGCATTCTAATTCGTGTATGGTATTTACATTTTCCTCATTATAAATGTGTTAAATGTCCTGAAGAGTGTTTTGTTCCCACTCAGAGCTCCTGTTCCAAGTACATTAACTGAGAGAACACTTATATGTCTGTGTTTCCCCAATACCTTTCCAATACCAACAGCGGTGTTTAGTAATTTAATTCTGACACTAACTAGCATGGCATGAGTACAAGTGATCCAGAAGCCATGGGTCTTGTTCCACCATAACCATCCCCATTTTACATGCCAGGCTAAATAGTGCACACATGTTACCAGCGCTTCTTGTATTACTAAAATCAGAGATCACTATAATATTTTTCTCAGAGTTGGTAAGTCACCGGAGTTCTCAAAGAACTCAGGAATGTACTATATTATGATTAGCTTTTTTTTACAGAGCAAAGGGTTCAAGAAAAACCAAATAGAAGATAAACAAGATACAATTTGGGATAAAGGCATCATTTCATGCCACTTTAAGGGTTGCACTCTCTTAGTACATAAGTGTATCCTTCAACCTAGGGTCCACTCCACCAAGAAGCTTCATCATCTAAATTATAATGGATTTCAGTTTAGAATTATGATTGGCTAATTCAATAGCTACTAGTGAATGGATGAGTTCAGCATTTACTTGCCAACCCTGGAAGTTGAGATCATGAGTTGAAATTTCCAACTTTATATTCAGATTGCAGACTCTTCTAGGTTCCAGTTTAAAACTATCTAGGGTCTTGTCATAAATCAATTCATCATCACAAATTCAGGCAGGCCCTGAGTTCTTATAAGTTGAAGGGCACTCTTGCTACTTGGAGTATAACAGATTTTCCAGGATCTGTAGCTTAAATATGGAACAGTAAGAAAAATATTTATTATTCTACCACAGAGTCTTTTCTGAACTCAATTTACTTCTTCCTTAGGATCCTTGTGGACTCTTAGATTCTCACTATTTTCTCAACATATCAAAATAATATCTCTGAAAATTATTTACGATTAGATGGATTAGATGGATTGATAACAGTGGTAGAAATTTACTTGTGGGCATATAACAGAATAGAAGTGGGGAATTATTTGGGACGGCAACCATCCTCTTTGGTTCTAACTAACCATCACATTCAGAAAAGCTAAGCTAAGTGTGAAGGTTTACATCAAGCTCCATACCTTGGCCACTGTCATTTCTGCCTCTCTTTTTGTATATCGGTTGTTTATATGGTTTCAGTTTGTGTTACCATAGTTACATATCACACAGCATCTTCAGTTACAAAGGTTAATGAGTAACTTACACTATTTAAGATGTTAGATGCTAACAAGCACAAGCTAGGTGACCTAGTAGGAATTGTTGCCTTTGCTTCTTGCTTTGTGTCTAGAACACCTCACCACGTTCACCGGAATGGAGCTCTTCAGCATGTCATCCTGACACCTGGTTCTCTGTTTCGAATGCCCAAATGAAGAGAAGCTGGCAACTTCTCCATTGGCTCTAAGAGACCTCATCTGCCCACACGTTGTTGACTAAAACACTATGAATCTCTCTCTTGACTGAATTGCAGTTACCAGGATCCTATCTGTTTCAGCTAGGAAATCTAAATGTTCAATCTATTTTCCAGGAGAGATTATTTTTTTTAAACTAATTGAAAGGAACTATTCTTGCATGCACAGCCATAATATCATTCAGAGCCTGGAACAACGGAGCTGAGTGGCCAGGCCTTTTACTTGCTGCTTTCTGAGAGCCCGCGTTTCCAGTGGGCTTTTGAGTTCTAACTGCTTCTCCCTTCTGTGTTCCACTGCTTAGAGTGAGATGAAGTCACACGTCTGATCTGACAAGTCCTTCTGTTTGAGGACATTCCTGGTTGCTCTCCTAATGTTTTCCTGAGCTTATCCTTGTCCTCTGATATTTGCCAAATGTAAGCCCACAACAGTCACATGTTATTTAACATTCTATTTTCCATTTCATTCTGGGACTACATTGGCAAGCTTCTGAGTAAAAATTGAAATGTTATTAGGTACTAAGCCATGGACACCCTTTTAGGACCCTCTGTTTAACTTATCCTTATACCAACTTTGTCTTGGCTCTGTTGTTTCAGAATCATCTCATAACAATTTCCATGACCTGTGGGGTGGTTTATATTATTGATGTACACCTCCACAATCTCCCCTTTATTTTAGGTTTATGCATCATACTTCATTTCACTTGGTTATATTTTGAGGCTTATTTATTTTTCTCCCCGATCTGGGAAGCTAATTAAAAGAGACTGGGAGATAAAAAGGAATGAGGTCTTCTGAGTGCTTCTTCCTAAATGTCAGTTGTCTGAATCTTCTCGTCAAGTCTTGTCTACAGCTCCCATCAAAATCTCTACACAGCTGTCCTATCTAGATGCAAGGAATGAGCTCTCTCTCCCCTTGCTGTTTTAGGTATAGTGGTAATAGCCTCTGTGCAGTGCTCAAATTCCAGCATCTTTTTCGTCAGTCTCTACCTTCCGATGTCTACAAATATATAAATACCCCTTGCATTTAAGTATCCTTAAATACCTATTTTGAGGGACTTCCTGTCAGGCTGAATTACATTCTAAGATTGTGCAATCTGTGCATCTTTGTAGTTTAGCTTGGAGTAGTTTAGTATTCATTCCTAGGCCCAATTCTGTTATGGTTGTAGGGGAGGCTGTCTGTTCTAATTATTCTGCACTGGAGTCTTCACTTTCTTCCTGCTTCCTTGATTAGCTGAGCAGTAGGAAGGGCTTAAGTTTACTCATGTGTGGGTCTCTGTCTCTCTGCCTGGTTGTGATAAATATGACTCTTAGTTAGGATTTCAAAACACCAAGGAGCATCAATAACAGAAATTCTAATAAGCAGCCCAATCGAGGTAAAATAAAACAAATTTAGTATAATTTTACAAATTATTTACATATGATTTTAGAGCATAACATTTTCATTAAGGCAAATATACCTCATGTCAACTTCAAATACGTAAATAGTAATATGGTGGTTCATAAATAAGAAGAATAGGTTTCATTTTGTCAAAAAAAAAAAAAAAAAAAAAAAGACAGAGAAGAGCATCTACTGATGCACATCTGCAGAGGTACAATTAGCCAAAAATATTTAATGTTATGAATTAAACATCATAGTGTGCTGGAACCTGTTCATGAGCCTTCCAAATCTGCTCAGAAGTAGCCAGCCTCTTTATCAGCCATCTTGATTTTAGGCTAGCCCCAATGATAGCTTCCACTCTTACCAGGAGCATATACCAGTCTTGTCACCTTGTCTCCAGTTGAGTTAGCTGACATTAGTGTTGTTTCATCCTCGTGTATGAGTAGAAGAGCTCCAGTACTTCCTGTGAACTGATGTGGTCTTCCTGGATGATGGAAGTGCTGGGTCCCCCAGAAACCACCCAAAGGAAGAAAAGGAGAACTGTAACATGAAATGACTTTGACAAAAGAAAAACAAGAGACTGGTTCAAGCATGGTAACAGGTTACTCTCACTCCTCCCCTGATAATTCTGAGGTGGTACATTAATTACTTGACTAATTGCTGTGACAAAGTTCTTGACAAAGGCAACTAAAGAAGGAAAAGTTAATTTTGGAACACAGTACCAGGTTGATTCTCTCAAGGTCTTAGAGTTATTGAAAGACAGTGCAGAAGTTTGAATGCAGAGAGGCCTGGGCCAAGACTCGGGCACTTACCCACACTGCCTTCAGGACTATTAAACTTGAATGTAAGAAGTATCTTCAGAAAATATTATAATTCCTGATTCTTTGAGCTATGTGTGTTGATTATTTGCTCTGTGGATTTAAGACACATATAACTCCTAGTAGGAAAGCAGAGCAGCCATTTTGTAGCAAAATACAGAAAATAGAAAAAGCTGTAGTAATGCCATGAGTAGATATAGCAGCTGGGCTTTCTAGAGGTCTCTACTTAATGCCTTCTCTTGTTTTTGGATATAACACAGGGCACATAACTCTCAGAAAACATGGAGATGTATACACACACAGACACACACACACATACATAGTTTAGGTTTTTCATAACAATGAAATATATGGATTTCATTTAAATGTAAAAACTAGCTCTTTATTTTGTCTTTTTTATATGTAGTCATTGCTTTGCATTTTTTTCTTACACAGTATTGGCACAGTTTCTATTTAGCTCTTTGTTATAGGATATAATTAAGGAAATGTATTCTGTAGCTGTAATGTGACTTTTACCTCAGTTTTTAAGAACATACATTTTAGAGTTAGTAAACTTCAATTTTATTCTACTTTGTTCTAGTTGGCAGAAGAGCCTGTGAAGATGTCAGGAGCAAAAAATAGGATTTGAAGAATACATTGGCAAGAAAAGAAAGAGAATTTGGCAAGGGTTTTCATGTCTAGCATCAACTACTAACTGTCTATGTAGCACTAGCAATTGCCCAGAACGAGCTTTTCTACTTTCTAAAGCCAGTGAATCCACAGCCCCGAAAATGCCATTTATTTTATGCAAATGCATATTGTATATAAAACAATTGTGACTCAAGCAACCACAAATGTGAATTGTTCTTTGAAGTCAAGATATGGATTTTAAAGCTTGCTGTCACACACTACTTTCTTTCCAAATAGTTTGCAAAGTTTTATTTTATTTTTTTTATCTTGAATTTATATACAAGACTTTCATGTGTCTCACAATTTGTGATAACTGAACTTTTGTGGAATGGTTGAAATAAAAATACTGTGTTAAAACTTATCAGGGTTCCCTGATAATCCCAAGGATGTGCCCTTATTTGGATGATACTGTTACTTTCATTTGCCTTGGCACAGCAGCAGGGAGTTTTCTGTTGCCAATGATAAAGCACTGTTACTATTAATATCACAATTGATTCTTTGCAATAACTCCATTTTGAAATAGACTGTCATAGCTTTCATTTGTTTATATTTGAAAGCCAAATGAGTTTTATTGCATTTTAACTTCCCCAAGATTTTTGATTGTGTAAATTAAGCAAACTCATGTGTGTCATTCTTGCTGTTAAGGGGTGACAAACAGATTTTTATAATATGTTTTCAAGGGTTTCTGAGTTTTAATTGTGCTCGTGTTCAGCAATGTAAATCTGGGATTCTCATGATAATTCTATGACTATCCTTCTCAACTCTGAAATGCTAGGGTCTGTCTTTTGAATAGATTTTACTAGATGGTTATCCTAAGATTAGTATTTTTTTTTCTTCTTAAATGGAAGTAGAACAGTCCCAGGAAGGAAAATTGGTGCATTTTTCAAGATCAAGGACTTTCCTCAAAGTTTACTGTAGGAAAAATAATTTAAACTAAAGGCTACAAAACATTTTATGCTGAAGAACTGAATACAAACATGAATATTTAAGAACTACTTGAAATAATGATGAATGTCCTATCCTGACTTGGCTGACTCCTATTGTTCCTTTCCTATTTCTCAAACACCTACCTTTTACTAAGCTTGAGTATTTATTTTTCTATCGTTAAAAAGACTTCAGAAACAACCACTAAATAGACTTGAAATGTAAAAAGGCATATAAATATGATATTAATATTACATCTTCTTACATCTTCTAAGGCAGTGTGCAATATTTTGAAAATCTTGTTTCTGGCATGATTAATTTCAGTGTGACAAATTCTGGAATCATCAAGGAGACCATAACTCTCTCCATGCCTGAGAGAATTTATAGACTGGGTTACATGAAGTGGGAAGACTCAGCCTACATGTGATCAGCACCATCCCTTGGGCAGGGAAGTGAGCTGTATAAAAAGGGTAACCTGAACTAAGTTCTGGGTTTCACCTCGCTGCTGCATCCCAACTGGGCACTCACTGAATGCCAGCAGTTACCTCACACTCCTGTATCCATTCTGACCTTTGAAACTAGGGATCTCCCAGAGTTCTGGGGGTTAGGAGTTTAAGATCAAAGTGCAGCCAATTTGGTTTTTCCCAGGTCAATATGCTTGTGTTGTGGATGACTGCCTTTTTCCTGTGTTGGCATGTGATCCTTCCTCTAAGCACACATAAGTTCCTAAGTGCTAATCTCCTCTTAATGCACAAGTGAAACAGTGCCTTTGAAAGTCTAATCCAAAGTGTCAACCTTCCACTTAGAACCTAGCTTCTATTCTTCATGAAATTGGATTTCCATTGTTCATGGGCTAGAGACCAAAGGCTTTACCATGCTTTATAAACACCTCTTATTCCTATTGTTTCCTCATTTGCCCCAACCTTCCCAGGATCTATTCTTTTCATCTTTCAGTCTTGAGGAATAGTCTATCTCGGCCTTTTGACATAAAGTCCCATCACTAAAGTGATCTTCCTTTTTGCCCTCCCTTAACGTCTCCTTTCCTTACTTAACATCCTTCATGGAAAAAAAACCTTCTGTGATAAACAAATATACCCTTGTTGCTTCCAGGCCAGTAAACACCTCATGGTAACACTTCACAATACTCTCTATATCACTCTTCGTAGAACTTAAATTGCAACCATTCAGTATTTACGTATGTACTTCCTTAAGGGCTCTCTATGTCACTTGCTTAAGCCACACCAGTCTGTATTTCATAAGCAGCACTTCATAAATCATCCCTGTACCTCTGATGAGGATATGCCTGGATACGACTGTATTTTGTACCATGATTTTCATCATTGTCATTTTCTCAAATGTGTTATTAATAATGGTCTGAAAAATAGAATTATAATACTCTCCCTGACTGGTAATATTACCATATTGCATGTCTCATTTATTTGAAATTCTGCCCCTGGCATACTCTTCTGAATGAATTTTTATTAAAACATATCCAATGATACCATTTATAGGGAAATGCACAGATGTTTGAGTCTAATTTGCTTACTGTGGAGTTTCTTGAGCTAGAACTATATTTAACACTTGAATTTAACTATATTTAAACACTTGAAAAGCATTTATTTAATTATCCCCTATATTTATGTATTTCCATGAAAAATAAAAATAACTGATAGCCACAAATTATGATTAGAAATGTAAAAATTATTAACCTTTTATACTATGTAAGTGATTATATTTTTAAAAATTACACAAAGACACTTGAGACAGTAGTCTGTCAACAGGGTAATCTATTTAGATGTGTTAATCACCTGTGTTATTATAGACAAGAAATGACAGATATCATACTGAAAAGAAAATCCAGAAGGTCAGCCCTTAGAAAGAACCTGAAGAGGGATAAGAAACTCCTAACACCTGAAACCTTAACATGGGATCTGAAGGTTAGCCCTGCGATATGAATAAGGTAAGGGCAAAAATGTCTTGTAGGTGCATGGTAACCTATTGTGACTGGTGTCCTTGAAAGTAAGAAACTGGGACACAAGGGCACAGGGATTAAACCAGGTGACCCAAGACCCAGAAGAGAGCCAGCCATCGACAAGAAGGGTGTTCCTCAGCTGAACCCGTCCTGCCTTCAGGGCTCTAGGACTGAGGGAATCTATGTCTATTGTTTAAGCCACAACCTGTTGTACTTTGTTACATCACCATAAGAAACCCAATGCTCATAAGTATAAGCATAATGTTTTGAGACCACACACAAGAAATAAAGGTTTTGCTAGAAATGTTTACTAGAGTTTCCTCTGCTTCTTTATAAAAATGCATGTAAGATTTTCACTGCAAGAGCACAGTCTTGCAGGTTTCCATGTATCAAGGAGTAACACTCCAAACATGGGTCTTCAACTCTGGTTCTGGCCGCCAACACCCTAAACTTCATGTCCTGCAAATCTGTTTTCATTTCTAAGAGCTGCTGTACAAAGGACTTTGGGTGAGGTGTCCTTTAGGATCCTGGGAACTCAATTTTTCCCCACCTAAAGGGCAGTAGTTATCAGCCCCAAGGCAGCTAAGCACTCCGTCTGTGAGATGCATATGTGATACCCTCTGTTGCTAGTGTGCAATATTACTTGATTAGTTTCCTGCTGCCTTGGGCCCACTGTATGATTGCTTTCTGATGACTCTGTCACATCCTCTGCCCCCGCCATTTCCCATAATCTATGTATAAGATGCTGTACTTCTTAATAAACTTCCTTGGCATAAACCATCAGTTTGTATAAGACTACTTGGTCCCAACTTTCTTGCCTTCTTTATTTTCTCATCCCCAATTTTTTTTTTTCTGCAGGAACAAGTTAGGCAGCATTTATAAGGTACATGCCTAAAAAAACTTTCTCTATTAAAATTGTGTTGCACATGGAACTAATCTATGAAAAGCAATTATTATTTAAAATGTTTTATATAAACTATGGTGTTTAAAACTCTTAAAGATAATATCAAGCCTATTGGGTCTTTGAAATTCCTGTTAGCAGATAAATATTTTGTGTTTTAATAAAAATGCGTTTTTAGGCCAATTCTTTGTACAGTTGATAGAAACCATTTGTAACTCTATGGTATGTCCTCCCTCGTACTGTAAAGGGCAAGGATCTACGTTTACAGTGGTACCTATGCAGACTCACAGTTGAGAAAGAGGAACATAGAAGGCCTATGTGACAGTCTCTACCACCACTACCCTCCCTACCCTGAAAGTAACAGACTAGAAGGAAAGGCTTCAAAGAGAACTCTTAAAAATGGGACTGAAAAGATGGCTCAGTGGTTAAGAACACTGACTACTCTTCAAGAGGTCCTGAGTTCAATTTCCAGTGACCATATGGTGACTCACAACAATCTGCAATGTTATCTGAGGCCCTCTTCTGGCCTGAAGGTATATATGTAGGAAGGGCACTGTATACATAATAAACAAACAAACAAACAAACAAACAAATAAATAAATCTTTTAAAATGTGATAAGGAAGCTGAAATGTAGCTTTCCACAATTGATGGCTTCTGACGGGGTGCAGGTGGGGAAGGACTCAATTTTCTTTAAGGGCCTTGCAACCAGGAGCTTGACCATACCCCACTAAGTATATGGGCAACACAAATTATACTTGGCTTTCTTTTTCCTCCTCTTCCTCCTCTTCTTCTTCCTCTTCTTTTTCCTCCTGCTTCCTTCATTCCTTCCTTACTTCCTTCATTTCTTTCTCTTTCTTCCCTTCTTCCTCCTTTTCTTTGTTGGGGGGATATCACAAAGGAGACAGACTTTGGAGGACTGGAAAGTGCGTGTGATGGGTATGTAATGAGAAATTCCAAAACAATAAATGAAAATACTATGTTTGAAATATTTTTTGGAAATAGTAAAGAATAAGAATATCTGATAGGCTATGTGGTGGTTAGTTTTGATTGTGGACTTAACACAGTGAAGGACCTAGAAAGGAAATATGAATGAGCCGTTGTCTAGACTTGATTTGTTTGGGAAACACGCCTGTGAGGGATTTTCTTAATTGAGCTGATTGGGAAAACCCACCACAAGTGTGTGTGGCATCATTTCATGGATGGACCTTGGATTGAATGAAAAGGAGAGAATGAAGTGTGAAGTAGGATACATGCATTAATACATCCTTGTCTGTTCTTGACTGTGAGTATATGCTGACAAGTTTTCTAAAGCTCTTGCTATTGTGACTTCCTATGTGACTGCCATGATGGATTTTTACCTTGGAACTGTGACCTAAACAAACTCTTTCTTCCTCACATTTCTTTTGTAAGAATATTTTGTCACAGTGAAAGGAAATCTTGCTAACATAGGCTACTGTTTGAGAAAAGGGTCCTGGGAAATGCTGCAGTACTCAAAGCTAATAATATGTCTACCTTCTTTATAGCTTTTATTTTTAAGCTTGCTAGAGTATCTAAAATAGTCTCACAACTGGTGAAAGTTCTGGTAGTAGGTGAATGTTGAGAGCTCAGTCATAAATGTGACATGGATATTTCTTCAAGGCTCAGGGAACATCATAGAAGAAGGTCAGAAAGGATGTAAGACTGGATGATGAGGAAGGCGGCTTTGAAATGCTGCCATCGGGCTCTGACATGGCTGTTTCAAACATGAACATATCTCAATTGGGGCTGCAGGCATAGGACCTGGAAAAAGAGCACACAGGAGACTAGTTGGGAAGTAATCAGGGGCAGCAGGAGTGAGAGAAGGCTATCAGGGTGTGGTGGGAAGTGAATATGATTAAATACACTATATATGGCATTGCCAATTTTTTTTAAACAACAAAAAAAAAAATGCTTGTAAGGTAATACAAAAAGGCTCAGTATTATTTTAGGAGGTTTTCTGTGCACAGGAAATACAGTTCTAGTCAGTGCACAGAATATCAGATCGCAATATTAAATCCTCAATTTGTGATACCGTGTTCCTGTTTAACTTGCTCCCACAGGTTATGTACTATGGATTTATACATTTAGAGTCATCACCTTGCACATGACCTTCTCACTTAAGGCTCTTAGAAGAGCATCAGGAGATGGACCGCTTGCTTTTCAAGGCTCCCTAGAGGATGAACTCTACTGTCAATTGCACCTGAGCCCACAGCACTGCAAAGCCACAGACAACAAGATGCAGAGCATTTAACATCTGCCAACAGGTACCATCATTCTGTAAATCCTTGTACAAATGAATTTTTCTGTATAGTATTTCCTGAAAAAACTAAGCATAAAAAGCCAATCCCACTGTGTGTGACATACCAAATTAAGGACCTAACCAATATAGCCCAAACCAACTTGCCTTATCCTAGAATCCATATATCAAGTGCCCCTCTGCTCTTGAAGCCAAATAAGTGGAACATGTGACTACAGCATTGGCTAGCTGTGTAATTACAATAGACTTTGAAATTATTACTGAAATAATCACGACCTTATCCATCCCTGAATTAAAAATGTTGAGGGCTTAAGGACCAGGAACCTTCAAAAGTCTCACAAGGTCCCTTGAGAAGTGACTCTTTTAACTTAAATGTAATGATGTAGCAGTGCAGGCCTCCAATGTCACCAAGGTCTCCATGGTTTAATTTGTGGGTGAAACTGATAAATGATAGGTCCTGCTTTCTAAAAGTTTCTTCCTCTGTGTTCTATCCTGAATATACTGTGGTTCATTCTCATTAGAAGGAGAACTGTGCCCAGGAAGAACAATTTACTGAACTTTGCAGAAGATTCATACCTCACACATTAGAACATATACTGAGAGAATAGTTAGAAAGAATATACCTTTTTATAAATGAGAACTTTCAAAGAGCTACATCAAAGTTTAGCTATAGAAAATGATACAGTATACAAAGCTACATATTTTACACATACAAATTGTAAAACTGTATGTGTAACTAGGGGAAATAAGAAATCAGGCAGTAGTGTTAATGTAATTGTTGACTCTTACATCTGAATAAATCCCTGAAAGCTTCATGTTGACTGTAAATCAATCCTGGTTATAAGTACCTCTATTTTCAAAGTATTGGAGGTAAATCTTATATTCTACTTGAGTTGTATGGGTACAATACCTCATAGTAGAGTGTATACACACACACACACACACACACACACACATATATGTTAGCAGCTTGTGTGTGTGTGTGTGTGTTTAATGTATGTGAAGAAAAAATTTTAAATTTGAATTCTATATCAATGTGTCAAAATTAAACTTATTTTCATTAATATTCAGAATTCTATACCAATGAATTAAAAATAACTTGTGATTAACAATTAAGGCCTTAAGTTGAGGAGTAGATTCACTAATCTACTTTTTGTCCTATTACCCTTATATATTTCTCAATTCCCCCTTCTTTCTTTTCAACCCCCGTCTCTAAACCTAAGAAAGAAAGATAAAGAAAAAGAGAGACATCTCTGAGCCTATTTAGGAGATGTAAGCTATGTAAGTTAGTTGATCAAATCATGGTCATGTCAATCACTAGTCTATTTATATTACAAGAATATACATCCTAGGTTTAACAGATAGATATGATTCTATAGCTAGATAAGGTAAAATAATTAGATAAGGTCTTCAAAAATCTCAGAGACCTACCAAATATTTAAAGATGTTTTTACGCTTTTAAAGATTCTTTGACCTTTAGATAAGACAGGCTAACTCCTGGCAACACCAGCCTACTTCATAGTAGATGATGAATACGAAAGAACCTCCTCATGGAGATGGATTCATGTGGCAAACAAGCCACTGGGAAAAATGTCCTCGTTTCCGCCACAGACAAAAATCTGCCTAAATACGGGCAAGCTTGGATTCAAGCAGAGTTGATGGCCAAACTCTACCCCAACAGAGTAAGCAAGTCCTCAATAGTTCCTGCCTCACAAATGTCTGTCAGATATATTGGGCCAGAAGGCTGAAGATGATGCTCCAATGTTATAGAGAGTTTTGGATGACTGATCAGGCAGCAAACTGTCTCTGTCATTTTTTTCACTTTGGAAGCTGCTAACCTACAGTTCCTGTTTACTCAGGTAATTAATTTTTATTCCTTCTCATGTCTCTGATGGGGTTGAAGACCAGATAGTTTAATTTTACAATTAAATTCAGTTGTTTAGGCAATAAGATGTTTTTAAGTCTAGGTAGATGTTTTAAGTTGATAAAAATGACGTATGATAGATATTGATTTACATTCAGAATTTTAGACTCACTAAGATAGAAAAGATGTTTTCTTCAAGGTTGCCAAGTACAAATAGCCAAAATACTATGAATGTAACAATTATATAATTTCTGATTGTTTCGTGGTTCTTCTTGCTGTATGTAGTTTATTTTATATATGTGTAATAATATAAATGCATATGTAAAAAAGAATTAATATAAAAGAAAAAATCTTTAAAATAAATAAGTACCCCTATTGTGCAGGACAGTATAATTGGTGTCTTTATCTGTACTACCCACCCTTGGGCAGGTGTTTGGAAGATTCAGAAGACTTTGTAAGAACATTAAGAAAGACATGAGTACTTCTGATTGCTAAGAAGGAAAAGAGGAGTATGCATGGTTTGGAGAAAAGTTACACATTTTTGTTTTCACTTTTCCTTAAACTCAAAAATTTCAAACTATTATGGAATCATCTTGACTCTTCATAAGGATTAAAAGAGCAGGAGACGCCAGGGACAGTTCTTCCTCTGCCAGCTCCCCCAAAGCCCACTCTTCATAAAGCTCTCACATAAGCATTAATGCCTGAGAATTTCAGCTAGTGACCATGCGTGTTTCATTTTGATGCAATGCTCTATGACTCAATTCTTCAGCTTTGTTTTGTTCAGAGTAGTCATCTCTTTCTTTCTACCTATCAGTCTTACCACATTCGATTTTCGGTTGTTATTAAATATGTTATTAAACATGATGAATTCGATCTTACTGAATAGAGCAACAGTTTATAAATTTAATGAGTTTGTCAAGGAACAGATCAGAAGGGCCTGCACAGTAAGTGCAGAGGAATCAGGGACACAAGAGATTTACCAAAGAAATGGTGGCCCATAAAGAAAAATTAATTTTTTTAGAGCTTATGATTTATCTGCCTAAAAATTAAATCTCTTACTGTGTTTTCTCTTGCTGATATTTCCTGCTGATTTATTGTGCTGTGACTTGTATGTATTGGTAGGATAAGAAGAGTAGGGTTTTTTTAGTCTATAGTATTTACTACATTTAAAATTCTAATTCTTATATCTCTACATACCCAGGCCTGTCTGAATAAATTCTGCAACAGAAAAAGAAATAGGTAGAATAAAAAAATATTATGCATACAGCGTAGAAGGGGATTTTGGAATAATCTTTTTCTTCACTTTCTCCTACTTAATTTGTTGTTGTTGTTTTTAGACCTTAAATTTATGTGTTTAAGACCTTAAATAATTTCTTTGAATCTTTACTTTTTTGTAATATATTACAAAAGTGCTGATGAAAATAACAAACTGGGAAAAATGTGAAAATCTTAGTATCAGCAAGATGGGTAGTGGTCATGGCTAGTTAATTCCTTGTAGACTGTCTATCATGGCAGCTGTCAAAACAGGCATTTTGCGCTGGAAACTGAAAGGGGACTACTGTCCCTAAGCACAGAATCCCTTGTATACTCTCCCCTGTTGAAATACCTCCTTTGTAGTCTATTGGGATTCTTTGTTCTACTTTCACTGCATCCATAGGCATCATTTCAAATTACTCTTCAATAAGACAAGGCTGAGAGACCAAAATTTGGTTTATAAAGTCTACATATAAATAAATATATAATTAATAAATAAATACATGAAATAAATAGCCATTTATTAAGCAAACATATTGTGTGGCAGTCATGAAACAGACAGTGTTTGGTTGTAGAGATCCATTGTAGTTAGTAAATGCATGAATATAAGGATTAGACATTAAGGTACATTTGGGAGTGATTTTGGAGATAAGTTATTGTAGTCTCATGAACGAATGCCATTTCCTATTCTATTGAGGCTCTTTTTAGTATATATGGTATTTATACAATAGCAATGACGTGGCAGTATCCTCATATATATTCCATGTTTAAGCAATATCATTCTATTATTGTATACTAAATTGATAATCAGTGCTGCTAAACAATTTGCCTAAGGTGAGAAAAATTATATAGCCACTTCCCGTAACCACTGCCAAGACTCCACACACTGTGCATCTCTCACTCGGAATAAAGAGAATCTCTGGCATTTTTCCAAGTAAAGGATTATGGTACATTTAGTAAGACATTTTGGAGTCATGTTTTGGCAGTGGGTTTCTGCCATGGAGCGTACTCCCTGGATTAGTGAGTTGTGTACCCTCATAAAGAAGCCTAGTTATCAGGGTTTGTGCATGGCTCTAGGAACTATGGGAAGACAAGAGTAGTGTTTGCTCAGTTGTCAGCAAAATGCTCAGACCTGCCACCTAAGGGGAGCATATTCTGTCAGTCAATTTGGAAAGCTTGAAAAGATTCTTTCTGGCCCAGTATATCTGGCAGACATAATTCTGAATCAGGAAATATGAAGGATTTACTTACCCTGTCATGGCAGAGTTTGGCAGTCAACTCAGCCTGCATCCAAGTCTTGCCCATTTTGGACAGCATACTGCCTGTAAACAGCTGGGGCATTTTTGCCCAGAGGCTGTTTTCTTTTTAATGATCCTTATCATGTTCATTGAGGTAGACTGGAGGTGTTGCCAGGAGCTGACATGTCTCAAGTCAAAAGGCCCAGGGGTCCTGTTCAAACTGTGGCACCAGCTAAGGACAATACATGCAGTAATCTTTGAACCCCTACCCAGATCTAGTCAATGGACAGGACAGTCTCCACAGTTGAGTGGAGAGTGGGGTCTGACTTTAACACAAACTCTGATGCCCCATATTTGACCACCTCCCCTGGATGGGGAGACCTGGTGGCACTCAGAGGAAGGATAGCAGGTTACCAAGAAGAGACTTGATACCCTATGAGCATATACAGGTCCCCCTCAGTCACAGTCATAGGGGAGGGGAGTAAGGGGAAAATGAGAGGGAGGGAGGAATGGGAGGATACAAGGGATGGGAAAACAATCGAGATGTAATATAAATAAATTAATAAAAATATATTTAAAAAGTAAAAATAAATTAAAAGAGTCTATAAAACAAAAAACAAACAAACAAACAAAAAGGATGAAGGTGGTGCTCCAGTGTTACATAGAGAGAATGAATGACTGACCAGGCAGTAAACTGTCTCTGTCATGTCTTAGTTTTGGAAACTGGTTGCTTGTACCTCCTATCTGAGTAAAAGTTGTATTTCTTGTCAAGTCCCTAATTGGGTTGAAGACTAAATAGTTATAGTTTCAAAGTCAGGCTTGGGTCATTTAGGATTTAAGAAAATGTTGTAAGGTCTAGAAAGATTTTATTAAGTTGATAAATACAAGATACGATAAAGAATGATTTAGGTACAAAACTTTAGACTCACCTAGATCAGATAGATAGTACCTTTTTTCAAGGTTGTCAAATACAAATGAGCTAAACTGTTCTTACTGTATGTAGTTTATTATAAATGATAAAAAGAGAAGTGTAAGATCAGGTAGCCCCATCTGTTCCGCCTCTTGTGAGGGCCACATCATCACATAGCAGATGGCATTGTGGCAAGAGGATGTGCAAAAGAGACGTTTGTTTTTAAAATCCTGAGAACATAAGGTAAGAGACATGGTGGGGGTGGGGGGTGGGGGTGGAATATGACCCTGGCACCAAAACAGTGCCTGTCACCAGAGCTGTGGTATTTTAAATGAGAAATGTTCCCTATAGGCTCATATATTGAACACTTTGTCCCCAATTGTTGGCGCTGCTTGGGGGGAAGTTATAAATGTAGTGACTTAAGTGCGAGATGTCCCCCTGATCGTTGTGTGTTTGAACATCTAATCTCCAGTTGGTGATGCTGTTTGGGAAGGTTGGGAAGGCCTTGGGAGGTAGAGCCTTGCTGGCAGAATTATATCACTGGAGTCAGGCTTTGTGGCGAATAGCCTCATCCCAGTTGCTGTTCTTATTCTCTGGTTCCTGTGTGTGTATGAAATGTGAGCAGCCAGCATTCTGCCCTGCTCCCTGTAGCCATGCTTTTCCTCTTGTCTTCTGGCACCATATGCCAAAATAAGCTCTTTCTTCCTTAAAGCATTAAAAGTTTTATAGTTATAAAAAAAAAAAAAAAAAAAAAAGATGCTTTCCTAGTTGAGGCTCTAGTTGTGAGCCTGGATCTCCAGCCTTGTACAAACCATATCATAGAATCCTCATAATGCATCCCTCAATTCCTCATCCACAGACTCTGTACATCCATGGGAGTGCAGTTTTAAGTTGGTAATATATAGTTGTTGCCCAGCAGTGTGTATCTCCTGTACATAGTGTTTGGGTAAAGGCAGAATCCAAATCCCAAATTGACTTACTTTCAGTGTCTGTTCTATTTGTGATACTAGTATTTTTCTAATTTAAGCTCCAGAGTTCCTTCCAAGCAATTTAGAGTTCTTATAAGAAAATTGACTTGAGGATCTCACACCTGTCCCACGGAAGGCTCTCTGGGGGTAACGCTGGTAATTTTCATTTTTCACCAACTCCTGAAGGCATGCTTAGGAACATTAAAGTTGAGATCAGTTCTTTATATTTTATTGCTCTTGTAAGCTAGGGATGTTTATTTCAATTACGTAGAATGGATATAGGTCAGAGCATTTCATACAGAAGGGATGTTTTTAGAAAGCTAATTTTCCCCCAGATTAGTTTATTGCTGTTCTTCTACCATAATAAAATAGGTACATGATAATGGGGAGAAAATTATGTTCTTTCATCCAGTTCTGTATGGTTTCTGTTGTGTTGTCATATAAAGGTAAATATAATTGAGCCTTATTGTATGACTCTTCATAAAGTGGTAAAACATAAACCATGGAGCATCTGAACTCTTCATAGATTGATAATCTACAGGTCTTTATATCTTGAGATATGTGTGTGTATGTGTGTGTGTGTGTGTGTGTGTGTGTGTTAAACAGTAGTATGTTCTTCTTATGGAAAAGTCTGAAGTACCTATATTTACTTGTATTATTCTTAATAACAAATACGATTTATAGGCACCTACATAGGGAACTGACATAGCATCTTTTTCAAGCACAAAATACCCCAGATCTACCATGACAAAGCCAGGGTTCCCCTTCCTTTCAAGGTTGATTACACAAATTCAAGTGGAGAATCAGAGTTACAGAGTCACCTTTTTCTGAAGCTCAAGTTAGTACATCTGACAGACACCATCACATTCGTGGTGGTGGTAATTTCTATGACTTGTGCCCAATGAGTAACACTGTACTGGACACACAGAATTCATATGTATATTTTGATAGCTAAGTAATATAGAATAAGCACACAGATTTGTAATTCATATATTGGACTATTAATGCTGCTCAACAGGCCTGGGGATGGTGAGTGTTACATGTGACTAACTAGAATTGCCTTTTATGTCACTTTACCTGTTTGTGCACTATGTGCTTTGACTATAGATAGAAGTTGAAATTTTTACAGTAGGGCACATGTAATGCAAAAAGAATAAAGAAAACACCTCACATTCTTTTATTAAGAAACATTAAAGCTTTTGAGAGATGTATGGTCTCATTTAAAAGTATTTCCTTGTTCATTTTTGTTATAGAACTGAAAAATCAGGTGTCTTAGAAAAATTTACAAAACCAAGTTATAAAGTGCTCATTTTTGAATCTGTGAGACTTAGTTTAAGTATTACGTAAATCATATTAAGACACTATAATGATGTGTCATTCACTTAAAAGGCCATTTTTCTTACAAGAGACAACACACAAAAAAAATGAAGAATCTTATCTTGCAAACTTGGAATTTGAAACAGTTTCTGATGTTCATATTGAATACTAATTGAAAGAATAATGGCACACCTTAGTGACTATTGGAAGGCGAGGAGTGAACCACCAGCATCACTGGTATGCAGTTAGGCAATGAAGAAAGACAGGAAGCTCCTCATTATAAGGAACTGACAGTACGCTCAAGGAAGATACACACACAGGGACCAGTTGACACCACAGTGGTAAACTAGAAGGCTTTGGCATGTCAAATAGAATTTTTTTTTTTTTTGGAAACTGGCTAAAAGTCAAATAGTAGCACAAATGCCATCTCATAATTTATGGGCTCATGAGAAGATTATGCTTCCTGGCTCCTCTTGAAATAGACCTAATCAACGGAACCGCTTTGGGCAATGCACCAAGAGTAGCTGTAGTGCACTTCCTTCCCAGATAGGAATTAATTACCAAGCCTTGGACCTCCAGAAACCTCCTTTAGTGTCAGTCATTACAGCATTTACCCATGAGAAAAATGCTCTCAAGTCAAAGCAGCCCGGAATGCTGAGCCAATGTCTGACATAGGCTTACCAAGGGAGCAAGAAAGAGAGAGAGGCAGGCAGGGGGAGAGGGAGAGACTGACCATGCAAAATCCTGACTACAGAAACCAGACAAAATTGTGTGCTGTCATTGATTTGGGAGGATCATTTTAACTACAAGACAACCTGACCAATTCTCATTAAAGCTTATGTTAAAGGTAGATATTAACCCTCAATGAAAAATCAAATCTTACATTAGAATTACAAAGTGAGTCTGTTTAATAACTTTCAATTTTTGGCTATTTCTCCTAATGCAGGGGGTTTAATTTTATTTAGAGATTCTGAGTCCATTATTTCCATTCTTTCCAGCCCCACCAAACTCTACCTTCCATACATTTCAATATATCTCTATTTAAGTACTTCTAGAATAAAATATTTAAACAATAAAATTTACTTTTATTTACAGTGTCTTACATGGCTCCTAGTAGAATGCTATGAGTTGAATTCATATCATTGCTAATTAGAGAAAATAATTTAGTTTTTTCAAAACCACATATATAAATAAGCACAATTAGATAAATAAAAACTTTAGAAAATATTAATAAATAGTATAAAGAAGTAAATCATGTTCATGATTGCCAATCTAAAATAAAAAAGAGTAAATCATTAATTCTGTTTCAGTTTACATTTAAAGTTTAAATAAAACTAAAAGAAATAACAGAAAAATGTGCACATAAACTATTATAGGCTTGACTATTATACCAAGTACATAGTATATAATAAACATGAATATAATACATGTGTATGTTCACAATATATTTTTCATTGCCTATGTACATGTCTATATAGCATGCAGAACCTAGAATCAATAGTGGAATTTATATATCCACCAGTGAATATATTCATTAAGTGGCAATATTGAATAAAAATGTAACCATACGTTTAGAACAATATGCAATTCATAAGTCTGCACATATTCCAATGGATATGTAGTAAATACATTAGACTAGCTACTGGTGGAGGAAAATGGAGTAGCAAACTGGTATAAAACAATAAATACAAACATTCTGGAAGCAAGAGACGTAAAGTCAAAGTTTAGTATATCATCAACTAAAGACTGGACAAAGCCCACTCCTACTTGTTGGTCTCTGTTGTGTAGGGTTCAAATTGTTTGGTAAGTCTCTCCCATTTAAGATGAGAGAGTCTGTAATTAGTTTTGCAAGGGGCTAGTTGCAAGCTAGCAGAAGAAGGCGTGAAGGAAGTAGGGAAGATGAATGACAACTTCGAACACACAGAAGAAAAAGAATAAAAAAAAACCAACTAGTTATTTTGGACTGAATTTGTTACTGATGGGATATACCAAAGGGATGAGATGAATAAATCTGAAGCTATGAGACTTCTAACTTGTGTTTTAGTAACAACTTATTTTTAGGATGTTCTTGTTATAATTCTCAAATGACACTAATAATTTAATTAAAATGTAAAAAATATTAAATAAGCTTTTTGTGTATGTTTGTGTATGTGTGTAAGCAAAATAAATTCTTCATTAAGTGTAAATAAGGAACAAGGGAAGGTTGTCTTGCAGATAAAATCCTAGAAAAATGATAAAACTATGTCAAGTGATTACATATTTTAGCATGCATTAATATTTATTATGGTTTATACATTGTGGTGTGTTTTTGTGTTAAAAACATTGGTTGTACTATGACTTCCTGGATGAAAATCCACATTGGGAAGATATGATTCCTAATTACATTTGCTCTTAACATTCAGAGCTCACTTGTTGCAGATTTCCATTTAGTTTCAAATATTACTGAAATATCAAGTCATATAAAATCATACCTATATGCATTAGTATTAACATGCACTTACACACGTGTCTTGTGTAGGGAGTGGGTATATTGGTGTAGTTTGGGGTATGAAATTCAAGACCTTATGCACACCAGGTTAATTCTTTACCACTGAACTATACTTTATCTTAACGTACTATCCATGGATATAAATACAACCTAATTTTTATTCTTTTTCTAATTTTCTTTTATTCTAATTTTTATTCTAATAAAATGTTTTGGTTTTGTTGAATTTACCATTCTTATTTTAATCTCAGAAATAAAGAAGCAAAGTATAAACACAGAAAAATGTGGCTTACTTCTACAACAAACATAGGAAATTGCCATTGATCTCTCCTTTAAGGATTGCCATTGAAAATTGCAAAATCATCCAATTTTGTTTGGAATATAAATTATATTTAATATTCATATAGGATGACTTGGGAAAAGATATACTACTTATTTTTAGGCAAGTATTCTACTTCTTTTTTAAAAAAAAATGAGTTTCCTAGTAAAACTATGTATGATTTATTTGTTCACATGTTTTTTCTGTAAATAATAACAATAACAATAGTAATACTAGATAATGAAAAAGCCCATAATAAAAACAACTGAATTCAAGCACTTAGTATATACCAGCACTGTTCTAAGAATCTGGCACAATTTAATCAGTAATTCTTCCTACAAGTCTATGAAACACCTTTAGAATGAAAAAGAACATGGGAAATCCAAAAGACCCTTGTCTTAAAGTCACAGAGTAAGCTTATGGTGGAACTGGGCCTCCACTGTGTGGTTTTGCTCCAGATTCAACATTCAACACTATTCTCCTTCTCAAGAATACTTCCTACCTAATGACATGGAGTATGTACTTCATGTTTAATATACTATTGAAATCTACTAGCAACACTTCTGTTCCTATATATTTAATGGCTGTGTTTTGTTCTTGTGGTACTTAATTCAGAGCCTCACATTTGCTTGGCCAGCACTTCATGTCCAAATCTCTGGCAACCCATTTAATAGCTGGAATGGAGGTAGCTCTGATCTCTCCTATCTGGTTCTGTCAATAACGATGAGAGACAGACATCTTTCTTCCTCCATGCCCTGTAGCCACCTAGGACTTAGCTTAACTCCACTTCCAGGTCCCTCGCTATGTAACTGCTCTCCTAATTGTGGTTGTGTTCATATGTCCCATATCCTTAAAGAATCCTACATCACTGAAGACAGGGCCTATTCATGCTTTCTCACTCTTTTAAATTTGTAATCAGTATATCTAGTCATCATCCTTGAAGTGCTCTTTCTAGAGTGAATATATTAATAAGTGGATAGACAAGAAGATTAAATGGAAAAAAAGATCAAAAACAGTGAAGTAAATCAATTTAACAGAAATAATGAAAGTGTTTATTTTCAGCCAGTTCAATAGTGGTTTGTCATAGACAATTTTTTTGTACATAAATTAGAAGTTGCAGTTAAAAATTCCTTCACTAGTGAAGAATGGAAACATGTAATTTTCACATTGTAGATCCAAACCATATAAAATAAGATATGAGATATGCCTTAAAAATGTTTAAATTGACACATATATGCATATTCAGATACAACATATATGAGACATATTTGATCACATAACCTATTTCTTTATACTTATAATAATTCTTAGTGAATAACCATAGAAAAGTGTCAATATGTTCCACTTGAATAAGAAGGAATACATAAAAAAGCACAAAGCTCATGGATGGTTAAGGAACTTAAAAAGTAATCAAAACATAAAAATTTATTCAAAATTGAAGCCTAGAAAATATATATTTGAAAATCTTACTTTACTCAAGTGCTTTGCTTCTTCATATGTGTCTACATTGTTGTAATTACTAGAAACCAACAACCTTAGTGGTCAAGAACAAGACAATAATTAGGCAGGTAAATATATGGTAAATACATAGTAAAGAAATTATATATTTGCCTGAGAATTTTTATTTGTTCCTGATTCTTTGGGTTAGTGACAATAATAGTTACCTTAAATAAAAACTGTAGCTAGATGTCCATAGACAATGTCAAAAGAGCTGTGTAATACCAAGGAAAACAAGAAGCTCATTACAATTAAAAATAAAAATGCCAAAATTATACAGAGGGAAACTTCTATATATATATAATAGCCTGAAGAGAAAAAAATAGCTAATAGAAACAGGAGTTAAGAGTACTAATTTGTCATTATTGAACTCTTTTTTCTTTTTAATTTCTTTTCTTTTTTACATATATGTTTATATTATTATACACATATACAATAAAGTACTTACAGCAAGAAGAATCACAAAACAATCGGGAATTATATAAATGTTATGTTCACAGAGTTTTGGCTATTTGCATTTGGCAACCTTGAAGAGAACATCTTTTCTTATCTTGGTGCATCCAAAATTCTGAAATTAAATCAATATCTATCATATCTCATTCTTATCAACTTAAAATACCTATCTAGACGTAAAAACATCTTAACCCCTAAACGACTAAGCTTAATTGTAAAATTAAAATATCTGGTCTTCAATCCTATCAGAGACTTGAGAAGGAATAAACTTGATTACCGGACAAGACAGGAAGTGCAGGTTAGCAGCTTGCAAAATGACATGACAGAGACAATTTGTTGCCTACATAGTCACCCAAAACTCTCTATTACATTGGAGCATCATTTTTAGTCTTCTGGTCCAATATATCTGACAGACATATTTATGAGGCAGGAACTATCGAGGACTTGCTTACCCTGTCTTGGCAGAGTTGGCTTTTGACTCTGCCTGCATCCAAGTTTGCCCATTGTTAGGCAGAACTCTGTCTGTGGTAGAAACGAGGACATGTTGCCCAGTGGCTCGTTTGCCACATTGGAAACCATCTACATAAAGAGGTGCTTTGATGCTCATCATCTTCCTTGAGCTCTTAATGAGAATAAAAATAGTATTTGAGCATATTTCAAGAATAAAAACCAAATATACTTTAAAAGAAAAAGTAAAGTATGTCTACATTAGTTAGATTAGGCTAAAGAAATAGAACTGATACAACTATATAAATTAGATAGTCTTAAGGGATAGTCTGGGTAGTCCTCACATTGGAGAGGCTGTAGGTCCATCAGTCTGAATCTGGTACTGAAGTCTGTCTGTGTTGTAATCCAGGTGAAATTGGTCTTAAAGTTGGTGAAGGAATGATGGAGCAAGAGGCTTTTGGGGCTTCTCTTTTTGATCATGGCCATGGGTCTCTGAGGACAAAGTGTGGGGGCGGTAGGAAATCATAGGTCAGTAAGCAGGAAAGAAATGAACTTCTGAGATCAGCTTCAAGGAGACAGATCAACTAAATTTTAGGGATGAGGGGGAACATAGGGCTTTTGGAAGGGATGGGACTATCCAGGGTGGCCAAAGGTCATTGGCTGAGAGGTAGAGTATTGAGGCACTTCATCGGCATAGGGTGGTATTCCTGAAATTTTAGGTGCTTGCTGAACTGGGAGAATGGAGTTAAACTTGTAATTTCCCTAAGTTTTTGTGACATTCCTCAGGTAGAGGGTAGAGGGTTTGGGGTCCTGGACCCCAAACAAGGAGAGAAGAGGAAGCCTGGATGACAAAGGGAGTCCATCATTTTGCACCCAGCTCAGGGCTTCCAAGTAATGCCAGACTTCGACTTTAATAGCAGTGTTTCCCTACAGTTATATATGCCATTGAGAGTGAGGGAAATAGGCACAAAGCTAAGCTTTCTTTCATTCATGTCGTTATGTCTAGGTCTCCACCAGAAAGTGCTGCCCAGGTTTAGGCTGGGTCATCCTGCTTCAAGTAGTCAGATCAAGAAAACCCCAAAGGAGTACCTAGATACTTGGATTTTAGTTGATTTCAGATGCAACAACCAAGATTAGCCATCATAACATGTAAAATGTGAGTATTTACACAATTAACTTACTTAATGGCACAGTATGACATCAACACATCAGGGAACACATTAGAAGAGAGAATTAGCAAACATAAAAGTGAGTCACTGAAAGAACATCAAGGTGGTACAGAAAGTACCACCTTGTACTTTAATAAATATCCAATTATATTAAATGTCTTTTATTGTACAAAAATAATATATTTGAAACACAATCATATGTAATGAAAATAGTTAATGAGAGGCTTGGTAGGTTTGAGGAAGACATGCTTTGGTCGGGGCTCCCTTGAGAGGAGAATTTCATAATAAGTTATGTTCCAGGTTAGATGAGGAACACTATTACAAACTAAAGAGAAAGAATAGAAGCTGTGATTTATTATTGAACCATTATTATAAGCGACAGGATTCAATCTGCTTTTGTATCCTTTAAGGAATCATGGAGAAAATACACCTCCCAAGGGTAGAGAGGTTGGAGAAGCTATTGACAGATATTCGGATCCTACAGTTCGAGGCTACTCCTGAGTGTAATAATTTCCTGCGGTTACAGATTGTGCCATTCTATGTATCAAATAATATCCCTAGCTGAGGTTAAAGCAGGGCAATATAAACAAAAATGCCCTGAACTTCCTTAGTAGTTTTATTATTGTTTCAGAATACTCCCTGGGTATTTCACTCATTCTAGACTATGAGATACACAAATGGGACCTAAATTGAGCTTGTGAGTTGGAGGTAAGCCTACACAACCTCAGGCATATCACCGTGGCTCATCCAATCAATAGAATAAATTTGAAATGCATGCTGAATATTGAATGAACTGTTTTCATGATTTTATTACAGGCATAACAAACATTAACATAATGCTGCTTGGTTTTTAAATTTTTGTTGCCTGTATAACACCCTTATTAATTTTTCTTTTTTATATATGGATCACTAATGTGCTTTGGGCCATTTCTTCAAATATTTCACATACTTCTGAAAACATCAACAGTCGTATATAGTATACAACTGTATATGGTATAACCATGTTCATATTCTTTCAAATATTCTTGGACCTGTTTTAAAGATAAACACTAAGAGATCCACATAGAATGATGCTGACTAAATTAGGTGCATGTCAACAGCAGAGATAACTAGTGAGAGTATATTTATTTGAAATGAACTCTTTTTCTTTATTGTAGTATTTGGCACCTTCTTTTAGGGACCACATTCTAGTGACATAATGTATATTTTATTTAAAGTGATCCGTGATCTTTAATGGCCAATTCCCTTAAAACTTGGTAGACACTTTTTCTTAATTTTGTTGCAGCACACTTTACAAGGTACTTGTCTTTTAATAGTATCTATACTTGTCATGTCCTTGAACTTCTTCCAGGAATATGAGCTGATTAGAGAAGGTAGACCGCCAAGAAAAGACAAACACACAGACATAAATATGGACACAGAAAATCTGGGATAGGAGGATTGGGATTTCTGATGAACAAACCACAGCAACCTAAGAGGTTAATGTGTTCCTTATATCCAGTTGAACAGAGAGCTTTGGTTCATGAACACAGCCGAACGAGGGGGATGGTTATTACATACAGAGAAACAAGGAGATGGATCTAACTGACCTGAGAAAGGGAGCATCTTTGAGCCTTTATAGTCCAGGGGGAAAAAAAGCATTTTCATTACACACTTTCAACATCATGTCTGTAGGTAGTTTATTGTATATATGTGTAATATTACAAATGTATGTGTAAAAAAAGGAAATAGGCTTTATTGAGTTGTAGGAATTCTTATATTTTGTTATGCAGCTTCTTGTTTTAGATGTTATATATATACATATATATATATATATATGCATAATATAAGTATATGCTAAATTACCATTAGTTTTGGCTTATTTATTTTTTCATGTGTGTTTAATGAACAATTCCTTAATATAATCATTTAATTGGTCATATTGATACACGATGCTCTTGCACTCTGTATAAAGTTTAGCTTCAATGTCATGATGATGTTTTATTATGACTTCTACCCCCCTAAAATGTGTCTTGTTTTCACTAATAACAGCCAGGTTTACAATTCATGGCCAGCTGGTAAGGGAAACTGTAAGATGGAGCCATTCTAAATGTGGCCTGTCCCTTGCACAGGTCCAAGAGATTGCCACACTCCTTTCTCCAGTTCACCTGTTTCACTCTGTCAACAAAACAGGACACTATGTGCATATAAGTCTATTTATAGACTATGTAATTCTAGCAAACAGCTTGGAAGATTGCAAATTGATGCGATGGCTTTGGAAAGCTGTTTGAGATCTGCTAAATTAGAACAAATGCATGTACCTATGATTGCAGCTTTATTTCCTAGTGGGCTGTAATTTAGGACTCCTTTAAGCAGTTTCAGAGGCTTCTGGGGACCGGCAACACATGGTGAATTATTTTAATTTTTACTTAGCAATTGCCAACTTCCATGCACCCACTCTCAGTATATGTGTTCAAGTGATAAACATTGTGAGGTTTTCCTCATTCCTTCCTCTCCAGGTCCAAGCTACATTCAACTTTGCAACAAGAATTCTCCACACTGGGCAGGCTACTTCATTTAAGAGCCTCTAAGAGGCTATGGTTCATTGCTCTGCTTCATCACTACCAGGTGTGATCAAACTTCAGCCTAAGGGTGATCTGTTAGTACCGCCATCTCTTTAGGATATGGGAGTAAAATCAAAACTGTTATTTCTACATACATTTTGGAGTTATCCTTAAGAATCCTGAGACTCACTTACCAAACATGTATCTGCAGAATAAATACGTGCCTGTGTTTACCAAAAGGAAAATTCCAGAATGTTCGGAAAAGGAATATTTGTGGCCATGAAAACACCAGAAAAGGCAAAACATTCATGAATATTGTAAATGTAAGATAAACACAAATCAACTACTACCATGTGCTATAGCATGGTTAGATCCACAAGCACAATGTGTGTGTGTGTGAGGGGGGTCTTGAAGAAGAAGAAGAAGAAGAAGAAGAAGAAGAAGAAGAAGAAGAAGAAGAAGAAGAAGAAGAAGAACAAGAAGAAGAACAAGAACAAGAAGAAGAAGAAGAACAAGAACAAGAAGAACAAGAAGAACAAGAAAAACAAGAACAAGAAGAACAAGAAGAAGAGGAGTGGGTCTTACAGCATAAATTTATACAACAAAAGCTCCATGAACTGGAAGAATTTCTTTTGCAGGATACTGTCAGCCCAGGAGAAGAAAATATGGCTGAGCTAAAGGCAGCTGCAGCCTTGCCTGGAACTCTACATGTGAGCTGCCTGAGAGGCAGAGAGCAGCGAACACAGATGCTCAGTGAATTTTTTCCTTTTCCTCAGTCCAGGAATGCAGCCCAAGGGGTGATGTTACCCTCTTCCAGTCAGGCCGTCCCTCCTCAGTTAGCCCTTGATAAGAAAAGCTCTCACAGTCATACTCAAATAAGGGCTTCATTACTTCCTGGTATGATTTTTAATCCAATAAATTAGACAATTACAGAATCCAAGTCTTATTTTTTTTTTTTTTTTAGTGAATAAAATTGATGAATTCTCAAGGGTGACCAAAAGGAAGAGAAAATACATAGTAATAAAATAGTTACTAATAGACACAGGGGAGACCTTACTGAAAGTAAAATTTCACAAGTGTGAGGGTGGGAAACATACGCATCAGAAAAGCACAAATTGTACATGAAAGGAAAACCAGGGTAAAACACTCAGAATTACGGTAGAAGTTTAAAAACTGAGACTAAGGATGTATGCAGACAAACAGTAGAACTGACTCAAGAGGGTAATGATATCAGTTAAGCAAACAGATAGACAAACAAAGAATAATATAAAACAATATCAGGGAGACAAACAGTAACAACCAATTCCACCACTATGGGTTTGAATAGGGGTCCCGCACCCGCACAATAGTACGTGCTTGGTCTAGAGGGTTGTGCCGTTAAGAATTAGTCACTTCTTTGAGATGTGTAGTCATATTGTAAAGATCATTTCAAAGATGCTATATTTGGTTACTGTATTTTATGGGCACATTTTTTTCTATGCATGTCTGAGTACCACATTCATGCCTGGTGCATGTAGAGGCCAGAAGAGGCTCGGTTTAAGTCCCATGGAACTAAAATTGAAGATCTTTGTAAGGGACTGTGCACACTTGCCTCTCAGTCTCTTTGGTTCTTGTTCCATGAAGTAAAGTCGTCTGCTTGACCACACACTAGTTTGGGGGGGTGTGTGTGACACATATTGTTATCCACCAATCCAGCCCTTCAGGAGGTACTACAAGGAAAGCAATTTGAAAAGAAGGATAATTAGAGACAAAAGAAAACACTGAATAAATGAGCATAGAAGAGTTAACGACAAAAGTCTAAGACAATGCCACCATTACAAAATATGACAAAAAATAAACAATGCTCAATAATAACTCTCAGTCTTAATCCTGTTAATTCCCAGCTAAAAGACACAGTCTAGCATATTTGATTAGAAAACAGGATTCATCTTTCTGCTGCATCCAAGAAACACAGATCCAGGTTTTCAAAGAGTAGAGCAGAAGCAAACATGCACCATCTTTCCTTGTCCTTTGATTATGACTGATGGTTTTGCTGGGTATAGAAGCCTATGGCCTGGGCGGTCTCTGAGAGTTTGTAGAGCATCTGTCCTGGCTCTTCTGCTCTCTCCACTGAAAAGTCACCTGTTATTCTAATGGGCTTGGCCTTATATGTGATGTAGCCCTTTTCTTTGCAGCTTTTATTATCCATTCATTGTTCTATATAATTAGTATTTTATTATGTATTGTGGGGGAATTTCTCTCCTGGTCCTCTCTATTTGGTGTTCTGTATGCTTCTTATACCTTGATAGGCATCTCTTTGTTTAGATTTGGGAAATGTTCTTCTATGATTTTGTTAAGAAATAGTTTCTGTGCTTTGACATTTTTTCCCTTCTTTCTCTATACCTGTTATATAGGTATAGAGTTATATATAGGTTTGGTCTTTCCATGGAACATCAGATTGCCTGGATATTTTTAGGTTTAACAGTTATTTTTGACTAAATTATCATCCACTTCTTCTACTTTTGAGGCCTGAGACTGTTGTGTGAACAAGATCAGTGGACAGATAAAAAGACCCTGATGTGTCCTAGGTTTTCATTTTCTACCACTGATAGCTAGAAATAATACTGATAAATGAGGCAATCATACAGGAACCTGTACTTAGTATACTGAGAGAATACCTCAGTTATATTTGCAAGCCAAATACATAGTATTAGCAGAACACTGTGTTTTCCTCCCAACATTATACTCATGAGAGATGTTTGAAAGCTGTTGAGACTGAGAAATATGTGTTACAGAATGTTAGTTAACTTCCGGAGTTGTTTTTAAAGTGAATGCAAAACAAACAAACAAACAAACAAACAAACAAAAAACCATGTTGGACCTGGGGCATAGCTCAGCTCGTTGAGTGTTTGCATAGCGTGCAGTAAGCCCTGGCTTTGATCCTACATGAGGCGGCCTGTGCCTGTAGTACAGCATCTGAGAGGTAGAAGTCAGGAATATCATTTGCCCATAGAGAAAGGATAGCCTGGAGTACAAGAGACCATGCTTAAAAAAACAGGAAAAAGAAAAGGAAAAGAAGAAAGACTCCTGTCTGTAAGCATAGCAGAGTAACAGGAACAGTGTCAGGGATTGGCTCTATGGGGCCCCCTCAATCTTCGCTCCATCTTTGTCACTGCACATCTTGTATGCAGGACAAATTTTGTGTTCAACTCTTCTGAGAGGCTTCACCTCTCCAGCAGCTGATGGAAACAGATGCAGAGACCCACAGCAAAACATTAGACAGAGTTCAGGAAGTCCTCTGTAAGAGTTGAGGGAATGAGTGAGTGAGATGGAGGGGTCGAGGACTCCACAAGAAGACCTAGACAGTTAACTAATCTAGGCCCATGGAGGCTCAGAGAGAACAAACCACCAACCAAGGAGCATGCATGGACTGGTCCTAAGCCCCCTACACCTATGAAGCAGATGTACAGCTTGGTCTTCATGTGGGTCCCCAACAGCTGGAACAGGGGCCCTTTGTGACTCTGGTGCTCCCCTTTGGATTCTGTTTCCCTAAGTGGGCTTCCTTGTCTGGCTTCAGGGGGAGAGGATGCACCTAGTTCTGTAGCATTCTAATGTGTCAGGGCAGATTGGTGCCTATGGGAGACCCCCCCCCCGCCTTTTCTGAGAGAAAGAAGAGAGGAAAATGGGGGGGAGGGATATGCTGGCAGGACTGGGAAGAAAGAGGAGCTGCAATAAGAATGTGCAGTGATGAATAAATAAATTTTTAAAAAATAAAAGAAAAAGAAAAATGAGAAGGAAAGAAAAACAATAACAAAGATGGAAGAAAATTCAGACAAGTGGGAATAAAAATGTTTAAGTCTTGTGTGTGCACTTGACCACTGAAAATAGAAACAACATACTAATCATCAAGATAGGGCTAATATAGAAAATTGGTCTTATTGAATATGGTGGTATCAGTGATCATGTATCTGATACAGTTATGTATTTGAACACTTGGCTCCCAGCTGGTGGTTATAAGAGACAGAGGCTTGCTGGTGGAAGTCTGTCGCTGGGGACAGGATTTGAGATGTCATAGTCTTGGGCCAGTTCCAGTTCATTCTTTCTGCTTCGTGTTTGTGCCTAAAAATGTGGTTTCCCAGCTTTCTGTTTGTGTCATGTGCTTGCCATTTGTTGCCATGCCTTCCTCACCCCCTATGAACTCTCACTCCGGAAAATGACAACTCAGTGCATAAGTTGCTCTGAGTCATAGTGTTTTCTCACAGCAACAGAAAGAACTGATACACTCATGAAATCACGGGTGCCCTGCAAATAGAATTCACAATTCTACAGTTTCTCAATTCAGATTTGTCCCTTGTGTAACAAAATTACAATGTGTATGTGACATGGTGCCTTGTTATACATTGCTGAATAACGGCTGGGTGAATGATGGTATACAGTGATAAAGCTTTGCCTTTTGTTCCTCTCATACCTTCTCCCTTACACTTGCTCCCACTGGTTCTCAGAAAAAAAAGAAATGATGGTGCAACACACCATAGAGTCTGATTTCTGTGTGTTCTCAAGTCTTGCATAAACTTTTGATGAGACACTGATAAAATGAATCACATTAGCTTACATGACATGGAGAACAAACTCAAAATGCCTTGAGAACAACATAGCTGCAGTTTTAGTTAACTACAAACCAAGTGAGTAACAGTACTAATTTCCCATAGGAAGGGAAATATACTACGTGAAAAGGAAACATTAAAGACATGCCTTTGGAAATTCAAATAAACTACACACACAAAATGGAGAAAAATAGAAAGAATCTTCAAGAGGTATTTCCTGCTCAGTATTATATCGTGTGTAAATGGAGCCCTGAAAACTGTCATAGTGAAATTATCTAAAGCAAGTGAAAGGTCATACAAACAGAAAGGACGGCATTCTGAAAAGTAGCAACAACACAGCAAAATGCTAGATTTGCATCATAAAGAACTCACACCTTGCTGAGCTGGAGCAGAACAGAAGAAATACATTTACATGAAAAAATGAAAGAAAGACACTGTCAATATGAGTAAAGTGATGTGGAAAATTGCAATAATTATCTGGATAATTCAGGCCAAAAATGCTAATGAGGTAAAAGATTTCTTTACAACTTGATTTATCTCAGTCAGCTGTCAACATTTATTAAATTAACTAGACAATTATTCAAGTCTCAATTTTTCTAAGCTTCAATAGACTCTGGTATTGATTCCTTGTTTGTGTCTGGAGCAAAAAAAGCTTTAGTGCACTATTGACATTTCCATATTGGTTACGGATAACATACATTTGTAATCTCATTATACACTTAATTACAGATTAAGAAATTGGTATGTTACAATAAATACCCACACCACTCTTAGAGTAAGTTTGTTAAATATCAGTTTTAACATAGGCACATGTTAAATTATTATGTTAAGTAAAAGGCAAGTTGAGCTGCACTGAAATGACTATAAAACACAGGATAGTCAACAGAGCTCATAAGGAGCAAAGTGAGGTCACCTTATGTAATTGGCTTTAAAGTCTTTTTATCTCGAGTCTTGAGGACAGCAGACAAAGTCATTGAAAATAGGGCTCTTCATGCTGTGAGTGGCAATTGACGCTAGTGTCCACTTTTAGAACTTTCAACTATGTAGTTTTATCTTTCTATGCAATTCAAATGCAGACAACTGTTTTTGGGAAATGGTTATTTAGAGGTAAGTGGGGTATCATACACAGTTTATCCAGGAATGTGTAAGAAAAACCACATAGTTATAATAGCATTTGAAGTGACTTTTTTAGTATGCAACAGCTGCATGTATTTGAATGATGAATAACTTTCAGCTTTTTGATGGTGAAGAGACTTGAATTCGGGGCTTTAACTTATAACAGGCAAGAACAATTCTACACAAGTAGACGTCTATCTCATCGTTCCATTTAGCATTTTATATATATGTATGCCGGATGACAAGAATATCTAATTTAAATTTGAATTCAGAAAGACCCTTGCCTAGGAATGTTTATCCAGAGTGCTAAAGGTTCCTTCTAAGCTTACTGAGAATTAAGACAATAAGTACTTTCTAATATTTGCATCACTTGGCATGTACTCTGGACAACTCTATATTTGCACAGATAACCTCTGAAGAGTTCACCACTAAGCTATGATTAACTAAGTTATTTATTATAAAATATACAAATTGGAAAGATTCACCTAATGCTTATGGAGATAAGTGAATGCACACAACAGGGTCTTGGAATCTTAACACTAACAGAATAGGCAGGATAACCTTTTACTCTAAGAACCTGTCCTGTGATCTATGGGTGTTTAGCATGCCTGGTTTCTCTTTGGAAAATTCTAGGAGTAATCATTCCATCAACTTAGACAACTGAGTGTCCCTTAGGAGATAAAACTGTGCTGACTGATAACCAGTGCCACAGGGTGTGATCTGCTTTCAGACTGGTACCCCTACATGACTGTAGCCCTTTCCTAATCATTTCCCATACACCAACAGCCTGTTTTAAGTGGCTGGAAAATTTAGCTTTGCTTCACTGTAAGATAAATCTAATGACCAAGAGGGAATATGCGCCTAACAGTGACTCTGCAGCGAAGAACATAACTTGAAAACAGTACAGGCAAAGCATAGACAGCCCTTTAAATGTCTCAAAGCCTTTCAAAGGGAATAATGAAACAATGTATCCCTGGCACTTGGTGTTATAGCTACTGGATGGGAAAGAATTTTCCTATTGGGAGATCCCTGGCCAAGTCAAAGGAGTTATTAGCCATGCCAGAGTCCCTTGACTGTCTATTATTCCATGGTAAGACTGTTTTTTTTTGTTTGTTTGTTGTTTTTATTTTTTTCAAAATCAAGAGTTGGTAAAACAAACAAACAAACAAACAAAAGCAACCATTTAAATTTCACAGTTTTCACCAGCCTGAACATTATCATTAGGTTCTCTGAAACCAAAGGTATTTCTGCTATTTGATCGTGAAGCAGATATATATATATATTTTAAAGCCTTTATTTTTACTATTCAAATGTTGGCTGCAAATGTTTGTTATTATGAAAATTATCTCTCTTTTCAAATTGTCAATATTAAATAGCATTGAAAAAGGCATTTTTTTCCGCTTCTAATTAATTTGGTAAGTGAAGACAGTGGTGTGTGTGTGTGTGTGTGTGCAGATTCAGAGAGAGGGGGAGAGAAAAAGACAGAGGCTCAGTAATAGAGAAAGACCAAGAGATTTTTGAGCAGATGCTGCTCATTCTGGGAAGGCCGCCCTATTTCACAGGATCCACGAATGCTGTCATTATTCTTCCTTCTTATTTTCCCATTATTTGCATCATAGCTCTTGTGGCATATTGACTTAAATGATGAGCTTAGATTTATAATCACTGTTAAAGAAAGCTTATAATTTGTGTAAGGTTTCACTTGCCATAAGCCTGTGATTTTGGCAAACATACACACACACACACACACACACACACACACACACACACACAAGCATATAGAATACTGTCTTTCCTATGAGTGAATATGGGCCCAGAGATATGGGTCCATAGTTAGGAGCATATTCTTAAGAACACTTCTTCCACATGGTCCAGAGTTAGGATCCCAGCCCCCACTATGCAGGCAACCACAACTTCTGTGACTCTAGCCACAGTGGACCCTGTGTTCTCTCCTGTATTCTGTGGGCATCTGCTCCCATATGTACATAGTCACACAAAGAAAAAAAATGTACATGTAATTTAAAAAGATAGTAAGTCTTTAAAAACTTACCAGTGCCCCTCTAGTTTTTGTATTTGTTCTTCCTCTGGATTGCCAGTGATCATTCATTATCTTTTATTGACGGCGGGTTTTTTTCTTGAATGCCATGCTTTGAAGAATAAAGGGTGTGGTCTCCTACTTTTCCGTATATCAACATATGCTTGAGATCCCCAAATTTCTTCTTCTTATGGCTTGATAAAACTTAATTTGTGCTATTATAATATCCGTTTGTACCAATGCACCACTTTACCATCCATTCATCCATTGAAGGTTGTAGGCATACGGTTACTGTGTAGTTTAAATTCTGATTTTCTGTCTAAATGTTGCGTGAACTCTGCTCCCCAATTATCCTTCTGTTATGTCAATAAAGCAGCTTACAACCAATCAATGAGCAGGGGAGACAATAGGGCTGGACTTCCTTCCAGCCAAGGGGGTGGAGTCAGGAGGAGAAGTAAAAGGAGGCAGCCTGGAGGTGGAAAGAAGATCAGGAGGAAGGAGCTGGAGCCGAGGAAAGCTACAAAGTGCAAGTATGGCTGGGATATTTGCTGGGAGTAAGACAAAGTAGCATAGAGGGTTACGAACAGACTTAAACTGCTCAGATTGTGTTGTGAAGCTTTGTGTTATAAAAGAGTCTCAATTATTTGTGTGATAGCTGGGTTAAGAAATAAGCTAAGAGAAACAAACTCAGTTTTATAAAAATAATTTCAGCAGAAGGTTTAACTAGTAATTTCCAATTTTTTTTCAATTATGTATAATGCTGATCCACACATTTATGTTTATATTTTTGTATAAGTATGAAAAGTTTTCAAATCATTAGTATAAATGCCCAGAAGTATGGTTATTTAATTTCACAATGAGAGCATATATGATGTGCAAACACCGAAACTGTCTTGTAGACATTTCTGCTGTTACATTTTTCTCAGCAGCATTTGACTTTTTCATGGTTCTAGATTTTGGCCATTGTCATAGGTCTATAGTTGTATCTTCATATTGCTTTCATTTTTCATTTAAACATTCATTTAAGATGAACATGCTTATTTGCTTATCTGCCATTTATGTAACTTCTTCAGCCATCTTATTTACATCTGTTGCTGTGAAAAAAAAAAAATACCCTGACAATTAATTCAATTAAAGGAGGAAAGATTATTTTGGCTCACAGTTCAAAGAAAAGTCAGTCGTGCTGTGGAAATCAGAGCAAAGGGGCTTAAAGTAGCTAGTCTTGTTGCATCCACAATTAAAGTAACAGACAGCCATGTTACGCCTTTGTTTGGCTAACATTTCTCTTTTTATACAGCTCAGGGAATGGTACTGCCCACATTAAGTGCAGGCCTTCCTACTTCAATTAACTGTATAAATAGTGATGGTCCGAGGCTAAGTCATCACTTCCAGGTGTGCCTGGAGGCTTCTTATTTAGATGACTCAAGGTCCTAGCAAATTGATAGTTAACATTAAAGATGACAGATGGGACTGGCAGGCCAGTCAAGGTGCCGTTTCTTGTATTAGTAAGTTGATCTTCTGTCAAACTTGTTTCAGGTGTTATTTAAAATTTTCAATATATCCTTTGATGATTTCGTACATGAAAACAATGTGTTTAGAGCATGGTCACTTCCAAATCTTCCCACACTACCCCAGACTTAATCAGACATTATTTATTTTAAAAAATTTATATATGAACTCTCATCTTTTTTCCCTTTAATTTGGATTTATGATGGCATGTGTTGGACTTGTTACACAGGTATATAGTGCTTTGTTGAAGATTTTTTTCACCCTACTCTTTATCATAATACTATGTTTTGAATCTTAATTTCATCAATATAATGACACTTTCATTTGTTAAGTGTATTTGCTGTTAAACTCATCATTGAGTTTTACTTATTTATACTGTTTATGTGTTCACCTATGAAAATACATGAAGGTGTTTTATCTTATTTTTGTACTTATTTTTCTGACATTTTCTATGTTCACATTTAATCCAAGAGTATTTATCTTTGCTCACTGAAGCTTTTCCATCGTAGTTCCTTTAGTCATTTATTTAAAAAGTCCATGATACCTCAATTTTGGCATTTTTGTTTTCTATTTAAATTTAGGTGGGTTCTTTTTCCAGTTCTTTAATATACCAAGTAATTTTAAATCAGTTTCAAACTTTCACTTTTATTTTTTGGTCACATTATAGGCTCTGGATTCCACTGTTATTTTTGTTTTGTAAGCAAGCAATGTTTTTGCTTGGTAAATAATTCATCCAGTGGGGTTAGATATATATTCCAACCACCAGAGTGTAAATTGTGTAAAAGAGATTTGAGCACTATTCTAAACTGTCCACTATGTCTGCAATGTGGGTGATATTTTCTCTTATCAGAATTTTATAATACTGTGTATCCTGATGAGACAGAACCAAATATGCCCACCTAGGTGACTTTATAAGCAAAGGGGTTAGCCTGAGTTTTACCCTCTATGCAATGTCTGGCTGTTGTTGGTTTCCTTCCTTTTTTCCTTTTAGTCTTGTTTAATACACACATCCTGACCACAGTTTCCCCTCCCTACACTCCTTTGGGTTCCCCACCCCTACCTTTCGTTTCCCAGTATCTATTGCACCTCTGTTTCTCTTTAAGGAAGACCAGGCCTCCCGGGGATATCCACCAAACAAGGCATACCAGGGTTCTATAGCACCAGAGACAAACCCTCATACAAGGCTGCCCAGTAGGAGGGAAAGGGTCCCAAGAACAGGAAACAGAGTCAGAGACACTGCCACTTCCACTGCTGGAGTCCCACAAAACCGCCAAGCTGAACAATCATAACGTATGTGCAGTGGACCCATGTGGGCTCCATGATCGCCCTGGCATGCTCTGGGAGCCACTATGAGCCCTGCTTATTTATTTATTTTGGTCACCTTCATAGTTTCGTAAGCATTTATCAGGCTTCTGACCTCTCTTTCCTTCTTCTTGAGTCAAAATCTGGCTTTCAATTTATCCCATTTTGCTGTATTTTCTTAAAATGCGTATCGGGAGCTGAGAGCTGTGAAGCTTATGAGGAAGTAAAAAGACATTTTTATTCCTTATGTGTAAGGCCCCCTCTCTCAGCCAGCCTGGGAACGTGACCCAGGCATGCTTAGGAAAATGACCTAAGAAGAATTGAAGGCCAGCTCAGCTTTAGTTTCTGAGATCAAGGTGGCCAACCGAGATGAACAATTTCAACTAAGGTAAACAATTACCATCTGGAGATTCTCTGAAAACTCCCCAACACCCCTCTCTGCAATAGCCAATAACATTTAGACAAGCACCCTTAGCGATCACCAGAGCCAATCCTGGCATAGGGCGGGTAGCTTCTCCTAACCTTTGCGGTTTTAGCCTTTAAAAGGTTTGTAACAGTGACTCTGGGGGTGTGCCTCCCTCGCTCCCGAGTGAGTGCCGAGGCCCCCTGACACACGTCAGCAATAAACCTTATGCCTTTGCATCAACACTGTGGTTCTCGGGTGGCCTCTCACGACGACCCCCCCACCCGAGTGGACTCTAGGGTCCAACATATGAATCACCACACCCTGGCTGCGAAACAACAACGCAGCGGAGAAAGTCCTTCCCATACGCCTCTTCCCCTAGAAAGTAACTCATTTGCATAGTATTGTAGCCATGTTGTTGCTGATTCTGTAGTCCTGCTTGGGTCTTAGAGCACAAGAGTAGAGACAAGGAGAGAAAAATAAAGTCTTTTATTTTTGTTGTTGTCTTGTTTGGGGGGGGGGTGTTTTTGTTTTATGTTTTTTGAGACATGGTTTCTCTGTGTAGCTCTGCCTGTCTTGGAACTCACTCTGTAGACCAGGCTGACCTCCAACTCAGAGATCTGCCTACCTCTGCCTCCTGAGGGCTGGGATTAAAGGTGCGCCACTGAAGTAACCTAGACCCAGAAAGACAAAGATCACATTTTTCTTATATAGTCTGAAGTAATGGAGGAATCCAGGAAAGTATAAAGGGAACCCTGGAGACAGGGGTACAAGGAGCCTTGGAGAGGAGGAAAGTCAAACTTGGTTCTATCCAGTGGGGAATTATAGGCAACTTGTTGTTGTTGTGGTGGTGGTGGTGGTGGTGGTGGTGGTGGCGGCGGCGGCGGCGGTGGTGGTGGTGGTGGTGGTTTTGTTTTGTTTTGAGACAGGGTTTCCTTGTGTGGCCCTGATTGACTTGGAACTCTCTGTAGATGAAGCTGGCCTTGAACTCACAGAGATCTACTTGCTTTTTCCTCCTCTCTGGAGTTCTGGAATTTGTGACCACTGCCCAGCAAAGTGAGGAATTATAAAATTACAGAGACTTTAATTGGGAAGGTAGCAGACCGGTTATACAGTGAGAGAGGAAGGAAGGGGAAATGAATAACACTAGGGATGCTTGGGAAAACCAATCAGAATGCAAGCAAACAATGGCTGCTGAAAGGGAAAGGATCAACTTTCTCCCTCTGTGTGTGTGTGTGTGTGTTTAAAACAATAGTAATTAAAGAGGAAGGGACTATGAATCTGAGAGGGAAGGGTACAAAGGTAACTTTTATTCTCTTGGCTCAGCTGTCTAGGAGGGTTACCACCTCTTTTTGCTAACTTAGACCTAGTCTTGGAAGCTTCTAGCCCCCTACAATCTAACCTAGATCTAGAATGTCTTCAGCATGGGAAACTTACTGCTTAATAAGCCCACCCTTACTTGTCTGAGCTCTTGCCTGCCTAGTTCGCCTCAGCTGTTCTAGTTTAAACTCTTCTCCCAGGTGTCTTTTTAATCTGGCTTCTCTCTAGGCCAGAATTGTTCGGCTTGGCCTCAAACTAACTCAGCCATCTACTCTGATCTTCTAACTTCTCATTTTCTGGCGTGTTCTGTCTTTACCTGAGTGTTCTCTCTTCCCCCCCCCCCCCTCTCTCTGTAACTCATCTCTCTATTACTGTCCTGGTAAAACTGCCTTTCTCTGTAAAACTGCCTCTTAAATGGCTTCCCTTTCTCTCTCTTCTCCTGGGAGTTGGGCATATTCTGTCAAATTTTCTCTAATTCTTCAACTTTCTGCCACTCAATTAGACATCACTTTCAAACTTGGGCACTTCCTTCAGCAAACTAAATTTACCTACATTGTTTGGGATTAAGGCGTATACCATCATGCCTGGACCTCTGCTTTTCTTTACCTGATACTTGTTCTATACCAGGCTTGCCTTGAACTAAGATCTGTTTGCCTCTGTCTCCTGGATTAATGGCATGTTTGTATTCCGGCCAGATCTCATAGACCTAGACAGTCTTTGGATGTGATGTCTTGCCAGAACAGCCAGGTTCTGAATTTACATTTCCCTACAGGAGCACATGGATAGAGTTCAAATGAGGAGTCGTAGAAATTATGTAAATACAGAGCTAAAGTATGAAATTCTCAAAGACAAAGACAGCCAAACTGACTTTCATTCTGTATATTCACACACACACACACACACACACACACACACACACACACACACAGAGAGAGAGAGAGAGAGAGAGAGAGAGAGAGAGAGAGAGAGAGGAAGAGAGAGAGAGAGAGAGGTAGAGAGAGAGGATTTGTTTCACATTGTTTGAACTTTTTTTTAAAACCTTACATGTATATCATGGCTTCTGATTTCTTGATCTTATGTTTGATGTGTGTGTGTGAGTGCATGCATTTCTGTATCTTTATGTATGAATGTCTGTGTCTGAGTGTGTTTCTCATGCTTTTCTCAAACGTTCGTTTGCTTGTTTTATTTACTTGTCTGTTTTAAAAGAAAGTAAGAAAGAAGGCACGGTGTTGGATGAGTGGGGAGGATCTGAGAGGAGATGTGGGAGGGGAAAATGACCAGAATACATTGTATGACAAGTGTTTCCAAGAACAACATAGAAGTTATTTTTACAATTATATTTAAACAGGTAAATTTTCTCTAATTCTATCAGTGTTTGTGCATCTTTCTTAGTCCCCTTGAACCAGAGCAAGTAGGCTTGACCCCACTTCTCTGTGGATTGATCTCAATCCCCTATGCTGGATTTTAAAATACATTTATGGAACCATCAATATTAATCAATAGTAATTTAAATAAAGATCTTCTCCCTTTCATTATTCTCATAATTATCTACTACCTAGAGTCTTTATACCTTCTGCATGCATTTTTTTCCTGGAGATTTTATTGCATTCAATGTAATATAGTTAATATGTCCAGTTAACTCAATTCTATAAGAAGACACTACTCTTGTTTAAAACTATATGGTATTGACTTAATGACAAGTAGCCCAATCATTACTTTTCAATGTTGTATAATCTAATGAAAGTAAGTGAACTTATTTCCTATCTTGCTAGATCTATCCTTTATAGAGTCAAGCTATTTTGAAGGAATGAACATAGGTGAGAAATATTTATTAAAAGACAATTTATTTATGAATTTTCACTTTTCCATATGTTAAGGAAACAAAATACACCTGAAATTTTGAGTGGCTTTGTATCTCATATGACTCTATTCCTATCAGAGACAGTAGAGGATGCAGATTTGATGCAAAAGTCTAAATGACTAGGAAGACATGCCACCTTCTGTTTTGTTATTCAAAGGGTCAAGTTCAACTTTTAGTCTATGCCAGTCTTTTTTTTTTTTTTTTTTTGAGACAAGGTTTCTCTGTGTAGCCTTGGCTGTCCTGGACTCACTTTGTAGACCAGGCTGGCCTCGAACTCACAGTGATCCACCTGCCTCTGCCTCCCAAGTGCTGGGATTAAAGGCATGCGCCACCACGCCCGGCTGTCTATGCCAGTCTTAACTGCAAAAACATCAATTGCTCATTTATTAGTTCTCCCCTCTGTTATAGGGTTAAGATTATATGATAATGATGACAATTATAATAATAAAAAGTTAGCATTAATAATTTCCAAAATAATAGCTATATTCTTTTTCTGAGAGAATTAATGTTTTTTAATATATTTTATTAATTTATTCATATTACATCTAAATTGTTATCCCATCTCTTTTATCCTCTGTTACTCCCTCTCTTCCATTCTCCCCTTACTCCCCTCCCCTATGACTGTGACTGAGGGGGACTTCCTCCCCCTGTATATGCTCATAGGGTATCAAGTCTCTTCTTGGTAGCCTGCTATCCTTCCTCTGAGTGCCACCAGGCCTCCTCATCCAGGGGGAGAATTGATGTTTTAATCAAAGCAGTGTATCTTCTAAGTCTAACATATTTTTACATAACTTTGAAAAATATCACAAAGTTTAATGTGATTTTGTAATAGAGTTTGGATGCTTTTTAAATTAATATACTTATTTATTCACTTTACATCCCTATTGTATCCTCTTCTCTACTCTACTTCTAGTCCCACCCTCCCTCTCTCATCTCCCCTCCTCACTCACTCCTCTATTCCTCAGAAAAGGGGAGCCCCCTCCTACCCAACTACATCTGCTTATCAGAGTGAATCATGACTGACTGAGAACATTTTCTTTCCCTGTGGCCTGGCAAAGCAGTCCTGCTTGGGGGAAGTGATCAAAAAGCAGGCAATAAGCCAGGCACAGTAGCATACTCAGGGATGGAGAGGCAGGCAGATCTCTGTGAGTTCAAGTCCAGCCTGGTCTACTCACTGATTCTAGGACAAGGACAGGCTGTCTCAAAAAAACAAACCCAAGCAAACCAAACCAAAAAAGAAAACAAACAAACAAACAAACAAAAACCCCCAGAGAGCCTCCAAACCAAATTTATGAAACAGGCAACAGAGACCATGTCAGAGACAGTGCCCATACCCCTTACTAGAGAACGTAAATGAAGCCTGGGCTGCCCATTGGCCTAGGGGCCTAAGATCCTAGGTCCAGCCTATGCATGATCCTGCATTGGTAATTAAGTCTTTGAAAGTCCCTCTAGGCTCTGGCTTTTTGGCTCTTTTGGTCTTCTTGTGGAGTTCTTGTCACCTCCATGTATTTCTATCCATCCCCCCACTTTTCCACAAGATTCCCTATGCCTTGCCCAATGTTTGGCAGTGACTCTCAGTATCTGTTTTGCTCCACTGCTGCATGGAGCCTCTCAGAGGACAGCTATCCTAGGAGAATAATTTTAATAGTGTCAGAGGTTAACTCTTTCCCATGGGGTGGGTCTCAGGTTGGGCCAGGCATTGGTTGAACGTTTCCTCAATCTCTGCTCTATCTTTATCCCTGTACATCTTGTAGACAGGGCAAAATTTGGGTCATAGTTTTTGTGGGTATGTTGATATTCTCCTCCCTCCACTAGGAGTCCTGTCTAGTCAGTCTCCATTACTCCTGTTACTAGGAGTCTCATCTACACTCACCCCTATGTCCTCGTAGAAGCCTACCTTGTCTTAGGTCTCTGACTTGTCACAGAAATGCCCCTGCCCATGGTTTCTCTTCTCTCTCTAGGTCCTCTGTACCTCAACCCCCACTCTCTCCTGGTCTGGTCTTCACCTCATTTCTCTTTGCCCTCCTCTCCTACCTTGTTCCCTCTCTTTAACCACTTTAATCCTCTTTGTGGATTTTTCCTTTGAAGAGAATTAGCTGTTCTTCCCCATCTCTTTTGAGAAATTTTGGTTGAAAGCCTATTTTATTAGATATTAAGATGGCTACTACAGCTTGCTTCTTAGGTCTGTTTGCTTGGAAAAACTTTTTCCAGTCCTTACTCTGAGGTAATATATATCTCTGTTGTTGGGGTGTATTTCTTATATGCAGTAGAGTGTTGAGTCCTGTTTACCCATCCATTCTGTTAGCTGGTTTCTTTTTATTGGAGAGTTGAGTCCATTGATACTGAGAGATATTAATGACCAATGATTGTGATGTCCTTTTACTATTTCAATTTACATGAACAAGTAAAGTGATAGTTTCAAATTTAAAAATTGTTTTGAGTTACACACAGTCGAGAAATGTCAAACTATGGCCTCCAGTTGTGGTTGCTATAACTTACAGATATGCTGGAGGACAAATTTAGGACAGCATTAAATTTCTCAATGAGGAAAACAATAAACTAAATTAGTAGGTTAAGAAGAACAATAGTGAGTTGGACTTCCACATGAAATGTGACCAAGCATATAGATAGTAATCAAATCCCACTCATACTTCAGAACAAGCAAAGAAGAATTTTACAGTCTCTAAATATTTTCTGAAAGGCAAACAATGTTTTTATAAATTTGGATTTTAAGCATAATCCTGAAAAAATTTATGATCCTAATAATAGAAGCAATCATGTCAGAAATTTTAGATTCAATTATATTCCATAAAATATAATTTAATATTATTGAATTTATAAACACTCCTTACTTAGTGTATGTAGATAAAGAGATAGATCCAAGGGGACTGAACCACTAAATAAGAAAATTTACTCAGTTTTAATGTATTATTAGAAACTTATCCTAGATAGAGTTTGGGAGTATTATCCTTTTGACAAGGCAAATCCTAACAAAGCAATCTTTTTAGCATCATTGGAAGGAAAAAACTAATATTTAAATTTTTACATTGGCCAGGCTGTGGTGGTGCACGCCTTTAATCCCAGCACTTGGGAAGCAGAGACAGGTGGATTGCTGTGAGTTCAAGGCCAGCCTGGCCTACAAAGCGAGTCCAGGTCAGCCAAAGCTACACAGAGAAACCCTGTCTCTAAAAAACCAAAAATAAATAAATAAACAAACAAAATTGTTTATCTTTAAATCGATATATTTTATGTTCTTTTAATTCTTGACCTTATTTTATATGGGTGCCCAAAGTTACAGGATGTACTACTGTTTAAACACTCTTTGCTACATTTCACTGAAGGTGACTAGCAATGACATCATTGTTTTTCCATGGCTGCCACAATCTCCATGTTCCCATGTTTAGCACGCAAATTAATTTAATGTTCATAAATTAAATAAAATAAATAAATTAAAATACACACTAACATAGACCATTTCTAAAGCTGCCTTTCCTGATGAGTTATTTTTAAAAAATAAATAAATTATCTTTTGTTTGTTTGTTTTTCTGTGTAGCCCTGGTTGTTCTGGAACTCTCTCTGTAGACCAGGCTGGCCTTTAACTCACAGTGATCTTCCTGACACTGTCTCCCTGAGTGTAGGCATTAAAAGCATGCACCACTACCACCTGGCTTAAACAAATTCTTCACAACATCCCTTTAAGCAGTGAGTTCTTTGGGAAATACACATTTTGTTATTGGTGACATTATTGTAACCATGGTTAAAGGAATCTCTTTTATTTTCATCAGACACCTAACTTTTGTCTCAACCTTTTGATGTATACAAAGTTGAAGCAGGCCTCAATGAGATAATAATACATTTTTGAAAAGATACTTTAGTCTAGAAATACATCTGTGTGCAGAAACCTTTGGATGCATTAGAATGCAAATACCAACCAACCTCCAAGGAGACCAATAATGAACTGTTGGGTGTTCAGAAGGGGAGATGATGTGGCAAATCTTTTTGAAATGTTGATGAAATATATGTGATTACTATTAGCTTTTGTTTAAGCCATTTTAAATGTCAAATGTGTCTTAGAAAGCATTGTTTCAAAGGAGCTCCAAATGCAATCCCATTTTAAACGTGAAGAATTTTTAATCTTTTTTTTTGTCAAAAGAAGATTGTAATGTTTGCCAAAAAGTGTTCAGAATAATGCTTTATATCCTGTAAGACTACCATTTTGTTAAGCGTAGGCCTACAAAAATAAAGACATTTTATGAAATCCATATGTTAAGGAAACAAAATACACCTGAAATTTTGAGTGGCTTTGTATCTCATATGACTCTATTCCTATCAGAGACAGTAGAGGATGCAGATTTGATGCAAAAGTCTAAATGTCTAAGAAGACATGCCACCTTCTGTTTCGTTATCCAAAGGGTCAAGTTCAACTTTTAGTCTATGCCAGTCTTAACTGCAAAAACATCAATTGCTCGTTCAGCATGGTTTTTTGTTTGTTTGTTTGTTTGTTTCTTCATGTTTACTTTTGTGGTTTTCAAAGCCTATCACACTTAAATATTTGTCTTTGTAAAGCTGACTTTCAAAAGTTTACTTATCTAGTGGGCATAATAGATCAGTCTTGTCTAGCTGGAATACATACATACATATATACATACATACATAAATACTTGTGGTGTGTGTGTGTGTACATGTATGGCATGCTTTATCTGTGAAGCTGTTTATCTGAAGAAATTGTCATATTTAAGGGGAAATTTTCAACTGTTAATCTATTTTGTTTCAAATAGAATCTCCTGTTATGTCCCACTGTGGGACTTGAGATGAGTGAACACCAAGTACAACCTTAGAAGTAGAGTGTTTTGGGTAGCTGACATCTCTTCAGTTACAGAAAGGGAGTGTTATGATTTGCAATAGAACTAGATGGGACTTGGATTATTATGACAGAATAAGGACACCAAAGGCTGTGATGTTCATTGTGGAACTGGGTGTGAGGAAAGGCACAGGGCATCACATGCTGCTGAGGGAAAGGCAATGTTAGAGTTAAATGCATTAAAAGATGCTGGTACTAAAAATCTGTGAGTCCAGTGATCTGTATTCTATTCCAAAATAGCAAGAGTAGAGGACTCTCAATAATGCTCACTGAACACCTAGAGGAGAGAGAGGCAGGCACCTCTCAGTTCATGAGCTCCATCCAGCTCTCGTGACAACTGCTCAGCCTCTGTTTACCCCTGAGTATGTGCTGAGTGCCAAACAGTTGCCTATTGGCTCAAGATTGAGTTGAAGACAAGGTGGACAGCATAGTTGCTTTCATGGAGACAACAGCTTAGAAAGGAAGATAGGCAAATATAAATAACATGTATAATGATATAGCTATAGTTGGCATGGGCACATTTTGGAATGAGCGCCGCAGTGCGTTGAGAGCATATGGCAAGGAAATTTAACCTAGTCAGCAGAGTTATAGTAGGTTTCCCAGAGGGGTTGTTACTGAAGCAGTCTCCAATCTGTAAAGCAGCCCCTGTCAAGAGTGTGACAATGACAGTTCCATAGAGATTGGGCCAGGAGGTCATTGCTAAGACAGCCCCAGGAACGAGATGGGCAGAAGCCAAGTTTTTAAAGACCGAAGTAGGAGAACAAAGTCAGTTCAGCTATGAGAATGATTTGATGCCAAACAAGGGAGGAAATTTGGACAATTTAGATGAGTTTGTCCTTCCTATCCTGTCTTTGTCCAATTGCACAACATTAAGCAGTTAAAGGTGACGATCTATCTTAGCAAGCCCAAAAAAGTCACTGCATGAGATGATTTCAGATATACGGAAGGCATAGTACAAGGAGCAGGTCCTACGGGTTGGATATATGGAGAATTTATGTGGTGAAAAGGACATCATATTTGTGTAATCCATTAAATGAAGTCAGAGACAATTAAAGGTGTCTCATTATCTCAATGTGTTTTTTTTTAAATGAGGGAAACGATTGTTGGGTGGTGCATCTATGCTGTTGTGCTATTTCCTGAGGGTGGGAATGGGAACACAGCAATGTTTATGTTGAGATTGTCACAGTCTAGTATACCAATAGTGCAGTAGTCATCGATATCCCACACTAGTGCCGAAAGGCTTCACAACAAAAGGCTCTGTACGTTTAGAGATTACTGGGTTTCCTGGGGGAGGGGGGGAACATTGAAAATGAAATAACTTAGTGACTATGAAATACATGGTTATTGAAAATATAAGATGATCCAGGAGAATTTTTGGAGTAAATGGAGTAGAGAGGAATGTAAAATGGAAGATCAGGCAGAAGAAAGAAAACAGCGATTAGAAAGTGGGTAGAGTGAGGAAAGATAAAATGATGCCTTTCAGCTCTGTCACAATAAAAAGAAAGAAGCTTCTATTGGCAGATACACATCCATGTGACAATCAAGGCAAGAACACAATTCAATAATAGAACCAGATATTGTGTTAAAAGCAGGTTATGCAAATAAATCTTTGAATGGTATGTTTCCTTTAACTTTATCTCACTTTTCTCACCATATAACAGAACCCATATAATGAGGTCTGTGTCTTTGACATTTTTAGAAAGCACATTTTCTGGACTTTTTCATTGACTAGTATTTAAAATCATTTTGCCCTTGTGAGACAATTTCATAAAATTCTATAAATCTCATGGATGAAGCCTAGTGAAAGACTTACTTTATTGAGCCTGAGGATATTTTTCTTTAACTAAATATTCTGTAGTTCCCCCAAAGGAAAATATAACTTTTGATTCATTGGAATCAAAAGTATTAGAGCAGCCCAAACCAAATTCAAATAAAGTCTTTTAATGGCACACTGCTAAAATACCTGTTAGCATTTCCACAAACGTTAAATCTTTTCTATAGTTTACAATTGTTCACCTGATTTTACTAGATTTAAAGATTGGTTTCATTTTTTATTAAATTACACTAGAGGCACATTAAAACCCAAATGACCATTTCAACTTCTATTTTAAATGCCAATTCTCTTAAAGTTTGCATTTGTTTAGTGGTGTGTGTTACTGCATCAAATACCAAAGTTTTTCTTTTAAAAACATGGGTATGTCATATGGAGCTGGGCGTGGTGGCATATGCCTGTAATCCCAGCACCCTGGGAGGCAAAGGTAGGCAGATCTCTTTGAGTCTGAGGCAAGCCTGGTCTACAAAGTCAGCCCAGGATAAATTCTGTCTTGAAACAAAACAAAACAAAACTATACATGTGTATACTTTGGATGAAAGGTACCAGTAGGCTTCAAGAATTAAGCATGCATACAGCAGTTGAATCTCTTATCTCAATTAGTTAGCTATATAAACACTTTAAAGGAAATGGTAATAGAGGCCAAGTGTTTTTAACTGTATTAAAAGGAGCCAGTTGCTATTACCTTAGGAAACTCATTGAAATATTATCATCTCTGAGAACTTATATGCAAGGACTAGTATGGCCAAGATTTTGCTTGTTGCATTGGGGTCTTTAAGAGCAGACATCTGGCCACAAAGCCTCTTCTATTTCAACATAAAATTTCCCCTTCACCTAAGACTGAGCTTATTGCAGATGATGTTTCTTACATGAACAATATGTGTCTGTCTCTTTGTAATTTTGAACATGACCATTCATTTTATCAACTCATCTGGATTCCTTGTCCACTGGTAATATTCTGCTCTATGTCTTCCCTAGTATAATGATAGCAGGCATGCAGAGACATATGTGTAATTCATTTTCTCCAAATATTTTTAAAAATGTAACTCAGTAACTTAAAAAATGAACAATTTACATGAATTAGTTTATCATTAGTCATGTTAGGTTTGGTTTCAAAGATGATTTGACTTAATCATCAAATTTGAATCATTTTTCCATATTAAAAGTTGAAATTTTCACATTAACACGTTTGAAAGTTCAAGTTATTATGGAAATGCTGTCTTGGTAACATGGACTTGGCTGTGGCAAGGACCAGTGGTAGCTGGATAGCTCCATGGAGACACAACACTTATATCTTATCTTACCAGAAAGTGGTTGATATGGCTGCTGTGGGCCTTAAATTTACAGAGCTCATCTATGCAGGTGATTTCTTTTTGAGAGGTTTAATTTTTAAAACATTTTTCTATTTATTCACTTATTTACTAAAGTACCATTAAAAACAGACCAATGATGTTTTATTTTCCATTTACTATGAGTTATATGTTGGGGTATATATGGTACATGCATGTCAATCTGAGAGTTCATGCATTTGTGGAGGCCAGAGGAGAAATGCCATGTGTCTATATTTTTGGTCTTGGTCTTAGTACTTTGAGACAGGACTTTCCATTGAACCAGAAGTATTTCAGGTAGGGTGGCTGATTAGCAATATCTTGAGATCCTGCTGTCTCCCACCTATCCCAATGCTGGGATTACAGGCATGTACAACCTTGCCTGGTTCTTAAAATGGAAACTGGAGATGTAAATTCTAATCCTCATGCTTACACATCAAGTGTTCTTCCCTATTGACCCACCTCCCATCTCTGGCGAATAACTTTTTTTTCCTTGAGTTTAGTTTTTTTAGACAGGGTTTTTCTGTGCAGCCTTGGCTGTTTTGGACTTGCTTTGTAGAATAGACTGGCCTCAAACTCATAGAGAGCTGCCTGTCTCTGTCTCCCTGAGTACTGGGATTACAGGCATGCATCACTATGCTGGCCTGCTAAAAACTATTTTTAACAAATGAGAGCACTAAAGCAATGAGAAGTTGTCACTTGATCCACACTTTTTTTTAATGTCTATCTTTAGATTTTACCCTTTGTATAATAGTTACTCATAAGGCCAGAGACAGATGCTCTGATACTCTCAGACTTCAGAGAATATACATTTATCAGCATATTTCCATGAAAGATTACATCCAGGGACCTCCTAGATAGCGCAGTCTGCAGATGTTCATACCTATTCATGGCATAATATATTTATACAATCTGCAGACATTATCTTGAATCTTTAAAATATCTTCAGGTAATATGCCTAATATAACACAAATGTAAAATGTAAATAATTGTTATATTGCATTGCCTAGAAATTAATGATGAGGAAAAAATGTTCCACAAATATTTATTGAAGACACGATTAACAAAACTCACATCCATGATGTGAAACTGACTATAACATGAAAATCTGCTTACAGGAAGATAAAAAGAACAAGAAAAACAACAACAACAAAAACAAAATAACAAAGCCAATGAGTGTTATCAATAAATATGTTAAAAAAGTAACCAAAGATGCACTAAGCAAACTTTATGTGCAACATTCCATGGAAAACTTAATTCTCATTAGGTCCAATGGCTTTATCATGCACATAACAATGTCCACATATTCCACAGTCACAGATCTGAACTATCTTTTGCTGTTTTTGACTTTATTTGGTCTTATAATTAAAGACCTACATTTTTGCATCAAACAAAGTTATATCTAAAATATTTTTTATTTAATCTTCAATCAGTAATTGATCTACTTTCATTAAGAACAAATTTTATTCTTCAGCCTCAATGAAAACTTGGCTTCATCCTTCATCTACTGTATGCAAAGCAAGGGTATTCTAAGAACCCAACAGTGAGTATCAGTAAAAATGAAGGACAATAAAGCTGGAAGGCAACTTGCTAAGAATTCTAATATCCTATGTTTTTATTCATCTACATATTCTTCTATTTTAAATTACATATTGGTCAAACAGTCACAGTACTCAAATGTGTAAGTTTAATATCTTTATCAACCTGTTCTTTAAATTACCTTTTCTTATTTCTAATTGAAACACCCTAGGATATATTTGTTTTTCTGTTTGTATTCTGAAACTTTCTGAGGAGTGTGGCTGTGAAGAGTCTAACAAGCACAGAATCTCAGCATGAAAGAATGTGCAATTACTTGCAATATCTGAAATTGTCTGTATCTCCTGCCTTTAGCTAAGAGAGAAGAGGATAATTACACTCCTCAGAAAGAGAATGAAATAAAGAATTTGGACCAAGTAGGTGAATGAAATATATTGCTAATGGAGGGTTTTTGGGAAAAGGCTAAATAAAAGTCAAAGATGACCTTATTTTCCTGCTGGTGACAGTGCTTTCCAGATTCAAAGCTGTTTTCTTTTATTGAAATAGAATAGTTCCAAACATTGAACCTTCTTTGTAAGACATATATCAAGAGAGAAAATATTTCACCATAATGACATGACCTGACATTTTAAAACAGATAACAAATGACACCTTGTCAATGGCACCAATTTATTATTCCCTCTCTTGTGCCTTGGTGCCACAGCAGGGTACACATTCCTTTTAATCATGGGACTGTGTTAAACAAATTTTTTTTACCAGCAGAGACTCTGAAATGCCCCTCATCCTTCCCAAGTATTCTGACCTCTGGGTTGTCCTCACTGTAGTGTCTAAAGACAAAGGCTATGCTAAATTTTTCATCATTTTATTCAATTTCAGATCCAATTATGTAAGGGTCTTCCATCACTTATGTGGGTTGTCTGTGCTACAACGCCAACTGCCACACATTAATAAGACTCTTTTTATCCCGCAGACACCAGTGCTAAATCACATTACTTCCCAAATGGGAAGATGAAATAGATGCAAATGTCTAAGGTGGGCGCTTTTCTCTGTGCACTTACAATTGGAAGTGGCTCGCAGGGGTGGTCTTCCCATCACTGAAAGCCCAGAAAGTCTCAACATGCCTGTTGTTTCTCAGTGTTCTACCACATTCCTCCCCACAAAAGCCACTTCTCTCACTGGCTTTAATAACCTCAGCCAGTTTCTATCACAGAGGCGACTACTTTGAACACCGCCCTGGGCGCTGACTTTCTAGCTGCCCTGTTGTAACTAATCAGCCTGTCAGCTGAAAAATGACCAGCTTGACACTGACTCAGCCTTTCCAGCAATGAAGTCTCCCTTTATTTCAATAGTCTCTGACAAGCACAAAGGACCAAAGCCTTAGATGCTTCATATTATTGACTGAGGACATCACGGCTGTGGGTCAGAGAGATTTGTGTTAGTAAGTAATCTGACTGAGATTTGGAATTGATGGGCTTTTCTTAGTATCTTAAATTCTATTAGGTTGTCTCCACATGAAAACGAGTTGCTCATGGCTTCAAGAGAAATATATGAAATGGGCCCTGGAAAAGTTAAGCACCATATGAAATTTATAGAGAGTACCAAAAGGTTTCTATAGTACAATGTACATATGAGGCATGTAATTTATGAGAAACAGAGTTTTAGCGCTATTTAGCAGCGGCATTCTAATTCTGTTCATACTTAATTGTGTTGTTCTGAATTCACTGGTAGCCTGGGCTTTGTTCTTTCCCAGAAACTTGGGCCCTGTTGAGCACTAAACTGGAGCTCAGGGCTTTGAAACTCTAGCTGGGCAGCAACAAGGCCAGGCCTAACTTGGGCAGATTGGTGGCCGCTTTGTAAACAGCTGGTAACAGAGGTTGGCAAGGAAGAGAGGCAGAGACACTAGCCCGATTTTGTTCAGACCAACAAAATGTCCGCTTTGAAAACAGCCAGCCAATTGCTTCCACAGAAGAGCTCTGAGGTGGGAGCGCTGTGGAAAAGATGGCAGCAGTGATTTCTGCTGATACACAGATGGTGAATGACAGAAGCCTCCAGGGTCCAGCAGCAGGTGGCTGCCTGAGGCCAGTCAAACCCCAGGGGTCCAGTTCTGAATTCTTTGGGGAGAAGGGGGAGCCTGTCCTTCTTCTCAACAAATGAGGACTCTTAGGAGGTCATGGCGGAGGAGTGGAGAGATAAAGGAAGCAACACTGTAAGCCTTGGTCAGTGGGGAGGGTGCAGGATGGGGGTGAGGATGTGTTTGATTCACTGGGGCTAGAGATGCCAGGGAGACTTAGCTTATAAGCAATAACATAGTCCTATGTAAGAAGGGGGGCACAGTATTTAATTATCCTGTGAGTGGAGGAAGAACTCCAGTTTCAGTTAAAGGTCATTTTCTTAAAAATGAGGTCTCATTAGCATAGGGTAGGGTATTTCCAGGTGTCCCCAGGTGCTTGCTGAACAAGTTCTACCTGGAGAAAGGGAGTTGAGCCCATATTTTCCCTAAAGACTATGTTAGGGTTAGGGTTATGGTTAGTGTTAGGGTTAGGGTTAGGGTTAGTGTTAGGGTTAGGGTTAAGGTTAGGGTTAAGGTTAGTGTTAGTGTTAGGATAGGGTTAGGTTAGGGTTAAAGTTAGGGTTAGAAGATGTGGGGATTCAGGCTCCCCAGATCAGGGAGAGAGAGAGAGAGAGAGAGAGAGAGAGAGAGAGAGAGAGAGAGAGAGAGAGAGAGAGAGAGAAAGAGAGAGAGAAACAGAGTCCTTCATTTTTGCACTGAGCCTAGGGGCTATCCAGCCATGCCAGATTTCCACCTTAACATCAGGTATCCACAGAATTGTAGGTTTTGATAAGCTTTAAAGTCTGTTTTTCTTTAAAAAGCAAGGAATATAATATTATGCTCACAGTGTTTCAGAGGGTTAAACAAACTTTTGTGTGTAAAGCATTGCATAGAAAAGCTAAACCCAGGGTAAGGATCTTTGTAGTATTATGTTGGCAAAATTCTAAGACAAGCCTATAACAAAACAAAGCAATCACTACTATTAATTCATGTGAAAGACTTATTGTGATGAATAATAACTTTACCTTTTCTAAACTTGGAGTTAGGATTTCAGTGATTTAAGAAAGTATCTTAATTGTCCTTAGGAAGGAATTCTGCAGGAAAATCATACAAATAGCTCAAGAAGAAGGTTATAAAAATAGTTATCAAAAACTTCAGTATAAAATATAGCAATTACATAAGAATAGTTTAACAATATTATTAGATGGAAAGTTTAATCAATATAGGCCTTATTTAAAACACTACAGAGTGATATGTAATTTTTTGAATATTAGATTAATATTATTCGTGTTACTCTCAATACTTTAAAAACAAGGGTCATCCTTCACACCAGCTCAACTCCAGAAGTTGTATCTGAGCAGATGACTTGATTCATTCCAGATTTATAAAATGATTTAAAGCATTCCAATTCCTGATATTCATGAAAAATATCTGTTGTACAATAAAGAAATCTTGCTAAGACATTCATTTAAAGCAAGATGAGCTACCATCACAGTGACTCAACAATAATCACCTTGTAAAAAGGCTTAATGCATCTTTTATCATGCAACATAACTAAGAAGTTGAGTGTTTCATATCTTTGTGAATATAACAACCTCTATATATCTACATTTTAGGGAAAACTAGGGATTGGAGGACCTCTCAAACAATACGGGCAGGGTTATGAATAAGAGGTGTCCAATGGTAAGCTGAACAATGCAGTCATATGGCCATAACTTATCTAATTGTACCATTAAGTATGGGTGATTTTTCTGTGCAAACTACTCAAAGCATTCCTCATATGGGGTTCAACCAGTCTACTCAGTAGACATGTGTGCCAAAGCATATCTATTTACAACATTTCAGCACATTTGTGTTGATTACCATCAGCTTTTCCTCTGGGAAGGTGAGCCACATGACTAGAATAGGTGACAGTACACAGGCAGCCAGGCAAGGCAGAAGAGTCCTAAGGATTCAGGATACTCATGAATTTTACTGAAGATCAGTAGTTCAAACATTAGATTACCTCATGCTTTGGCCAGAATATAAAAGGAGAAAAACATTAATAATATTTTTTCTCATAATAATGCTTCATAGGGTTGCCTAGTGCAGAAGTATAAGCATTTTTCTTAGTAATTATATTTGATTAACTCAGATTTATGTCTTCACTCATCCCTATTCATTACTTAACTAATGTAATTCTTTACTTATTTTCTTTCATTTTTATCCCTTCCTTTAAATTTCCTAGGAAGAAAAAAATTTGGTTCAGATGGAAAGTTTAGCAATAAACACCTACCTTGCTCTGCTTGATTGTGCTTTCACTTTAATCTAATACAAATTACCCTGTGAGCTTAGCTGCATCTCCTTGTCACCACCCAGAATGTATTAAACATTAGGTTCTAATTTGAACTGTAGGGCTATAGTACATTAGGTCACAGGCTTCTTTCATATCATTTAATTAGAGTGGGATTGTGTTTAATAAGGTTGAAAACATTATATGAATTTAACTTGTTAATGGCAAGGACACATTACGTCTTATTACATCAACCTCTTCGAGGAAGGGGGAGTGAAAAAAGCATGAAATGAGACGGTATTACAAAAGGCTGGAGACTTGGTGATTAAAGTGGAAAGAGAACTCCTGTCACCTCCAGGGCATTCTATCCAACCCCCAACCTTTCAACAATGTTTCACCCTATGTTTGGCTGTGAGTCTCCATGACTGATTGGATCCACTGCTGGGTGTAGCCTCTCAGAGGACAGCTGTGCTAGACTCCTATCTGGGAGCATAGCAGAAAATCATTAATAGTGTCAGGGATTGGCTCTCTCCCAATGGAGTGGGTTTCAGGGTGGGTCAGGCATTGGTTGGACCATCCTTCAATTTCTTCTCTTTCTTTATCCCTGTATATCTTGTAGGCACTGTAAACTTTGGGTAGAAGGTTTTGTGGGTGGATTAGGGTTCCCTTCTCTGCACTAGAGCCAAGGAACCAAGGCCCAGAGGGGCTTGCAGAGACTGAAGTACCAACCAAGGACCATGCATAGACTGGACCAAGGCCCCCGACACGTATGTAGCAGATGGGTTGCATGGGGTTCATGTGGGTCCCCTAGCAAGGGGAGCAAGGGCTGTCTCTGACACGGTCTCAGTTGCTGCTTTTTGATCCTCCCCTCTGGTGGGGCTGCCCTACCAGGCCACAGGGGAAGAATAACATGCTTAGATGTAATGTGGCTTAATGAGCTGAGTGGGTGGTGGGTGGGAGGGATGCTCCTTTCACAGAAATAGGAGATGGTGGATAAAGGACAAGGGGGAGATTAGAACCTGCCGGAGAGGAGGGAGGGGGTCTACATTAAAGTGAATAAGTAAACAAACAAACAAACAAATAAAAATTTAAAAGTGGAAGGAGAAACTATTCTAGGGAAAATCAGAGCAAAGATTGTGAACAAAAGGAGAGAGGTGAAACCTCATGTGGCAGAGGCACAGCAATCTAGCATGACTGTATGGTGAAGGTACTTTTGAGTGACTGACGCCACAACAGGAATAGCCTTGAATTCTAATCTAGTGATCTTATTTTCCATGAAATTGAAGGAAGGAGAAACTGAAGCAGAAGATACAAATTTGAAAGAAGAACTAGTGTTTATTCAGTATCTCCTCTGGCTTCGTTCAGTTAATCTATCAAACATTAGTGAGTTAGAGAACACAACTACACATGTTAGCACATACTGTCTTTCTCTTTGGAAAGTCAAAGACTCACTAGATAGAAAAAACATCATTTTAATTCAAGTTTTTCTGTATAGTGTCATATTAATATATATGTATACATATATTCATACATAAACATCTGTCTGTATTCTTGAAAAATGCTTTGAGTCACAGAACTAAACATTATAAAGGCAGGATTTGAAGAAACAGAATTGACTGTACAACCATCTGAGGCTTATGTAACTTAGAAATTGAAGTGCTAACTAAAGCAATAACACAATCTTAATAAACACAGAAGTGCAGCCTTAACCCCTGTGCTTATGTGCTGCATTTCACATTTGCACTCAATAATAACATCTTTTGCTGACTTAGTCTCTGAGCTCATGATTCTTTCTAGTGTCTTTGAGAACATCCACTTGTAATGGATACCAGGTGCGTGAAAATCTGTCTCCAGTGTATTTAACACATAAGAAATATGTTCACAGTTACATCATCTATGCTTTCAAATTCTTTAGGTTACTTAATATTGTGACAAGAACATTAACACGTGAAGTAACTAGTCCCACACATAGTTAAGATACTTAATAGTTTTTAGCTTTTTTCTTAAAATTTTCATAGGCCCCATATATTTTGTGGACTTTTGAGAAAATGTACCATTGATAGTTAAATCCTTAGAAAACAGAAGGACAATCTAATATATTATACTGACTCCAATGTTGTACTAGCATCTTACTAATTACATAATTATAAATGAGCTACTTGGCACCAAGGAAAGACAAACTGCAGAAGAAAAGGATGAAGTATAACAGACAGAACAGAGCCAGTGATGACTATCAAGGGAACTCAAAGAAAGTAGATTTGCTTTAGTTGGTGTCTTTGAGAAGAGTCCATTCAAAGGTGAAATATTTATCACATCTTGTGGAATGGCAAAAGTTGGCCAAGGAAAACTGGTGTGCAGTCTTTCTGCTGGAGAGAAAATGGATGCTGAGGGAATGAGCTGTTGGAGCTAGTATTTGGCACAGTACTGTTACTCTGCTCTTTACTCCAAGGCTAGCTCACCCTCTCTCATACTCGCTATTTATAATTTATTTCCTAAGAAATGTGAGCAATGTTGAAGCTCTGAATAATACCACTCACATTAGAAATGGAGACCATAATATGAGTGGAAACATTTAGTAACCTGGTTATTTAGAATTCAGGGAGTGTTTTTATTTAGGGATGAGAAAGTACCTTGATGATTGCAGTGTTGCAATGGCATCATTCCTAAGTAAATTTTAGAGCAAGAGAAAGAAGATTTGAGAGAAGGGCTTTGTCCTCCTTTGGACCTATTGATGTTGATGAGCCTACAGAAGTAAGGTGGAGAGAATTAGCAGTTGAGTGAAACGCTTGTGTAGCCTTGGACTCAGGATAGAGTCCAAGATTGAAAGTAAGGACATAATTGGGAACTTTTTATACAAAAGATAGTTTTAAAAATGAAAATCTGTAAGATTTCTCTTTAGACTAGCACAGGGGAGCTCAGCAGAGTTTCGATTTGGTGTCTGATGAGTGCCTAATTCTTTTGAAAACGGTCTGGTAGGTTGAATGAGAATGGTGAGAGATGTGGTAGAGAATTGAGCATGGGGTGACATCAGAGTACTAAGAATATCAAAATGAAACAACTTACAAAGGAGCACATAAACATTGGTCTAGAAGGCCAAATGGGGTTAGAATTTTAGGAACAATACGATCCAGTGCATGTTAAAAGACGAGGGCAAAAGTTTAAGGAGTCATGGCGTTTTGACTAGTGGAAAGAGATGGAGAGATTATGGAGGGGACAGATTTCTCAACTGGATCACACTGATAAAGGGCAAGCCATCTGCTTCTAGCACTGGAAGACAGGGTATAGCAAAAACAGACAGAACAACTTCTTGATATGAAAGAAAAAAATTAGATACATTAGACTTGACAGCCTTGATTGTATAGTCTGAACAAAAAAACAAAAACCAACCAACCAAACAAACAAGAAACACCTGGAATCAACTGTAATGAGAGCATGTTAAATAATTAAGGAATGACTCTTTTAGGAAAAAGACTCATGAGACGAATGAATTAGAGCTGGATATTTAAGATGCTTCCCATCTCATGCTCATATGACCCCGAGTTAAATGTCCATCATTAAAACAAAACAAAACAGAAAACAGACCTGATTGCTGTCTGGCTATTCTCTGTCTCCTTGAATTTATATAACTGTGTGATTTTCATTAGCAGCGTAACATAGAGGAAGAGAACAGACAAATAATATAGATAATGAAATTCTTAGGTTTCCTGAGCAAGGCTGAGATTATGTCAGCTTCAGATAAATAATTTCATGTTTCCTCATTTCAAAACTGTAAGGTGGCTACTTTCAACTTCCATTTTTAAGTAGGGGATGGTAAGTTTTGAAAAATCTTATGAAGATGCACAGAGGGAGCCTAACTCGGCTTTGTAGCACAGTCTATATTCGATCACAGAAATGGAGAAACCAAATGCTGGTCTGTGCCATAGAAGTGACAGTGTATGCGGAATGAAGCAACGCTAACAAAGTCTTTGACTTGATTTATATGGAAGGTATGAAAAATCATGGTATGTATGTATGTATGTGTGTGTATATATGTATGTTTGTGTATGTATGTGTGTGGGAGTAGGGAGCTTGGGAGTATGGTGAGGGCTTCACACTGATCAGAAATCCTATTGTACTGAAATATAAATAAATCCTATTGTACTGAAACTTTCAGTTTTTTTTTTTTTTTTTTTTAGTTGAGTGGATAGTGGGATCTGACTTTCACACGTACTCTGGTGCCTCATATTTGACCATGTCCCCTGAATGGGGAGACCTGGTGGCACTCAGAGGAAGGACAACAGGCTACCAAGAAGAGACTTGATACCCTATGAGCATATACAGATCCCCCTCAGTCACAGTCATAGGGGAGGGGAGTAAGGGAAAAATGGGAGGGAGGAATGGGAGGATGCAAGGGAGGGGATAACCATTGAGATGTAAGATGAATAAATTAATAAAATAAAATTAAAAAAAGAAACTTTCAGTTTTAATACATTGTGTTTGAAGATAACTTGAGACATATGGCTAGACATAACCACTAACACTTTAATTTTTACGATATGAATTTAAGAGAGACACAGGCATAAAAATTCATGCCTCATGTTTTTATCCAGACAAAGAGTAAAATCTCCATCTCAGGAAATTAAAAAAAAAAAAAAAAAATAGGAAGAGAGAATAGCCAGTAGAGAGCATACATTCAAATTGGAATGTTGTATACTTAATGTTACCACAGAAAAATCATAGGAAAAAATACTAAAACCTGTAAGAAGAAAGCAACAGAGTCCAATGCCATGCCAACAATAAAAGCGTGACATGTGGGAATACACCTAGAAGTAAAAATTTAGAATATTTTCAACATGGAATCTGTAGTACAGATTTGTGTGTAAACCTGTAAGTGAGTAGAATTTCTTATGTAACAAATATCTTGTCACTTTCACAAATCAGAACTTCCGCAATAGAACACTTTAGAAGCTCTTTCCACTAAGGTATAGACTCCTATAGTCAGGAACTTCTCAACTATTTTCAACTTAACCCAGTCACATTGGCATTTTCTGACTCTTTTTGTCTCTCTGCTTACTTCGTCTTTAGAGTCTAGGAGGTCTTGCAGAGGCCAGTAGGCTCCACTGTAGAAGACACACCTCCTCCTCTAAGCACATAGTCCGCCCTTGTTCACTTCTCTGTGCTGATGCCTTACAGCTCTCCATTGTCCTGCCTGTTCTGATTTGATAACCTCAGCTTCATCACGTAGTATTTGTTCTCCATCCTAAGACATGTCTTCCTGGATTTGACTGTCCTTTCTGAGGAGGGAAAATACTTGCTCCTCCCTGATATGCTTATGACTTTACAATGACCCCCTCAAGTCCTCTCCAGCAGGAGAGGAGGAGATCAGGTACCCACACTGTGTGCAAGGCTCATACTTTTCACTCCCTTCCTCTCCACACTTCATCTCTCCAACCCTCTTGGCGCTCCTCTCTTAGCTCTGAGGTTTGCTTATGTGCTTCTAGAACTAGAGTTAGACTATCACCTCTCTGATGTTTTCAGAGCTTTTTATTTCCATTTCCTTGTATTTTGAATTGCTGACAAATGAACTATTTTACAACTAAGAGCGGCATTGTTTTTGCTTGCTTTTCTGTTCTATGTATGGTGATGGTCTTTTGGGGTCCATGCTGGCATATCCCTGAGGTGTGTGTGTTGGGGGGAGGCTGTTCGGGGAAAAGAGGAAATATGTGTTGGTTGTTATGTCACATTATCAAGTTTCATTTTTTAACACATTATGAGAAAAGAGATATGATATGAAAATTAAGTAGGTGTGGGAGGAAGGTGGCATAGAGAGAAGTCAAAGAAGAAAGAAGGAAATGAGTCGTAGAGCACCATGAAGTCACCTGATATTTCTTGAGGCAGGCCACACACTTGGCACTTGGCTTTCCACTTGTGAATCAAGGAGACAGCCGTTGAAGTAACAGGCTGCCTAGTGTCCATAAAATGAAACTCACCTGTTGCTTAGTTGGACCACAATTATTTCTGGCACTGAGACCAGAGAAAAGATTTCTCTTTTGAGTCCTCATAAAAAAAAGACAGCACAACACAGTGTGGAGCATCCTCCAGGAACTGTCCTAATCGTGACATCAATGAATTTTATGTCTCTGTTTGTTAGAATCCTTCAGCGCAGGCCATCAACACAGCACCAAGGTGAAAGTACAGTTTATTTGAAGTGTTTCTGTGGGGACATTTTGTGGTCTATATGTGTAGTTTTCTGTACATCAGGCTTTTTCCATGGGAAGGGTGTTAGTATTCTTTTATGTGGGTTGAATTATACTTCAGGAAATCTTCCACAGATATTATTCTCTAACTAAAGTTAGGATGGTTTCCAAGCTGCAGTAAATTTGTAGCAGGGCTCTCTAACAAGTACTTGGGGTGCAACTATTTTGTGTTATTGACGAAGACCAGAACTGCATGCTATGTATTTTATATGGGCTGGGAGTAGACTAGCATTTCTAATGATGAAAGCAAGACTCTAGAAAGACCTATGTTACATACGGACTTTGTTCTTTTACTACCCAGAAAAATGGCTGCTGGGGGAAGGCGTAGAAATAGCCCCTCATGAGGCAGCGTGGAACGTACTTTAACTCGCTGACAGGAAAAAAAGTCTCCTTGAATCTGACCATAATAACTTCAGCCTGAAGGGAGGACAAAGTATACTGTGTGTGTGTTTAAATACTCAGAGAGCAATTACGAGACTCAGCATGGGCTTCGTTGACCAGTTAACCTTGAGCTCTGTAATTTCAGGATGAGTCTCACAAAATTAATTGGCTGCAAACACATACAGAAGTAAATAAATGATTCTAAGTTTGTCTAAAATTGAATTATAGCAAAAAATAGTATCTATCAAAACTAATGAGGTGGTTTTGGTGGACTTGGTAAGTAGCACTTTTCTGGCAGAAATTAAATATTAGACAAACTTGGGATTGAAGAGTCACAATTGAGGAACAGTTTCACTTTCAGCTAGCAAATTTTTTTTTTTTTTACTTTTAGATAAAAATTATTCAAAATGGAGTTATAGATTACTTCTTTAGTGTGAGATTAGATTTAACATTGCAGAAACAGCTATGATAAGGAATCACTGTTTTCTAATTTTTTTTTACTGTTTTCTTATGTTGTACACACATTATGTTGTGATGATTCTATTGTAAATTACACCATTTATATGTTTCTTCATATTTTATCGTGGCTCACATCACTATGCCTGGCACATAGTATATACGTTTAGGTGAGGTAGCTGTTCATGCTATATTGATATTATTAGTTCTGATAAAATATAAACAACATGAGATGTTATTGGCTTATATGAATATCATGTATTTTAAATGAACAATTTCAAAATTTAAAGGGCCATAAAATGCAATTAACTTTTAATCGACCTTAAATTCCTTTTATAATTAAACAACAGATTGCTACATGTTAATAATGGTCCTTGATTTCAGTGGGTACATGATACACAATTATGGTTTTGTTTGGCCTTTTGAAATAGAATACCTCTGAAAATTTGTTCTGAACAAAATATATCATCTAACTATTCTCCAACTTACTCATTCTGCATTTGTGGCTATAATTATGGTAATTAAAATATGGCAGATGACACATGCTTTTGAGCACTTTCAGATGGTGTGCTCATGACGTATTTTTAAAGCTTAGTGAGTCTTGAATATCAATCAGAGGCCTTACAGTATAACAAAGGCCAAAATTAAAACCATGAAGTTAAGTCCATACCAATCTCTGGTCATGTTTGTCCGCTTTCCAGGAGAAAAACACATTAAGTGACTTCTCTCAAAACATCCATACAAATGATATAAATAATAAAATTTTTATCTCTGAATCATATCACTGCCAAGACCACCAACTGTTGAATGTTAACTAGGAGATTTGACAGGTGCAGAGATTTTCAGTCACCTTCAAATTTGGGATGTAGACATGGAAGCCAAACAACGCATACACTAGCAAAATCGACATCGGAACCATCTGGCAATGGAACAAACATGTCATTCTTCTCACCTTTGATTGGCAGTGTTTCTGGAAATGGATGAATTTAAATACTATTTCTGATTCTCACACGAAATAATTTTGGTTTACTTGGCATCATTCTGTTTCTCAGTGAAATTGTGAAGTCGAAGTTTCTGCCCTTTGTTCTATCATTGCTGACTGCTATGGAGCCACTTCATTCCCAGAACTCCTGTCCTACTACCCTTTGTTAATTTATTGACCTCCAAGCTCCTACTCTATTTAATGTTCATCACAGAGAGTTGTGGTTCCCAAAGAAAAAGAGTAACCTCACAAAAATATGATTTTTGTCCCTTTAAAAGTTGTAAACAGTTACCATGAATTTGGAAATGTTTGCTCTCTGCCTTGTTCAGGAAATATTTGCTGGAGTAGTTAATGATCTCAGGGATCTTAAAATTAGCTCTCTTATAAAGATCAGTTTCTGCTCATCTGTCCAATTGTTTGGAAATGTCCCTCTACAAAAGACTCTGGTAGATTTTGTCAGTGTTAGCAGAGGTCAGATTCTTTGAGCTTTTCAAATTTTGACCTAATTCTTCTCCTGACTCACTGAAAAATTCTTAATTATTTAAAGAAATGGTAATTATACTCAATAACAGAAATAATAAAAACTGAGTTTCTGGACTGAAGTTAATAACCAAAGAAACTATACATGACCTATTAGACTGCATGTTTACGTTCCAGAAGAAATGCTTGAATTGAAAAGAAAACACAATGACTGTCTCCTGTCATTTTATATTTCTTTTCTACTTTAATATAAGATGGTGAAATTTGTTTTTAGCTTTAAAAAAAAGGCAGAAATTGGTTATTGAGAGTTTTGTAATATTTATTCTCCCTTTCTTTCAGGATAAAATGTCCAATTATATCTTTTGCATAATTCAAAATCTTCTTCATCACTGAGAACACAGTTTAAATTTATGGCACAGAGGGATTTCAGTCATCTTTGGCATTCACTACTCAAGGCATTTCCCATACTTATTCAGAACAGTTTGACAAAAAGTACACAACAGATTGCAATTTAAAGCCACTATTTTTTTTGCAACATATATTTGCAATAAAAGCTTGAAGGGTGTGATGTACAAATAAGAATGCATTGCTGGTATACATGTTTTGAACACCTATTTGATAAAGAGTTACCACTTACTAGCATTTTATAGACTTGCTTAGCATAGCATTTGGCTGAGTACAAGGGACAAATGTGTCATGTTCTGTCCTGATAGCCATAGACTTTTGTTTTTCTCATTAGGGTACAGGGAGATCCACATGGAAGTCATTGATCTATGGATGCCACTACTCTATGCAGTAGACAGAAATAGAAGCATTTAAAGATTAGATATAGTTTTGGTGTACAACAAAACAACAATGCACTGGCGGGATCAGAAGGTTGAGCACTTCTTGTTTCTACCCCACCCCCCACAAAGAAGTCCAGTTAAAGGGTTAAAAAGAAGGCTTGAATTAGAAGCAGGTGCAGGGTGGAGGATAGTAGTGTCTAGGAAAATGTGGACGAGAGTGCTTAGCAATCAGAGGTGTCTTTTAACCAAAGGAATCTCACTTGATATACAACCACTCTCAAGGCTAGGCCCTAACAAAACAGTAGACAGTCACCACAAAACCAACACAATGGCACTTTTGGAATTGCTTTGTCTTATAATACTTTGTCAGGGTTTGTTTAAAAAATAGGTCTTTGCATGTATATTACAGTTTCCAGTTTTGTGTTTTTATGGGGTTATATAGGCATTAATATATGTGTCTCTGCACCCATATTTGTTTAACATTTTTATTTTGTTCTTTTTTCTTTAAGAAAGTCTTATTTCATTTTGTTATTATTATCTTTTTAGATGCCTGTTTGTATCCTAATGAGAGAAAGGATGTTGCTTTGGGTGGGTAAGGAAGTCTGAAAGATCTGAGGAAGGGAAATCATAATAAGAATATGTTTATTAAAACATCTATTTTCAATAAAAAGAATACGAATGGCAACCTAAGCACATGAATACGACACAGACAGGTGACTCTGCAGAGTGGAAGGAAGTCGTGAAGGAAAAGAGCCTGTATTTCAAGAATTTGAAGAAAATAGTTTTGCTAAGAGATATATCAAGAAATTGTCATCAAAACAAGTTGAAGAGTCCTACAGTGGGTAGATGCATGTCTGACCATCACTTGTACTCACTGTATGTCATGTCTTAAGTGTCTCCCCAAGACCTATGTGGTAAGGTTTGGTCATCAGCATGATGAAATGACGGGTAATAGAAACTTTGGGAAACAGGGTCTACTAGTAAGAAGTGTTTGATAATTCTGAATCTTAGCATGAAAATGGCTGTACAATTGTGTGTGTGTGTGTGTGTGTGTGTGTGCGCACGCGCGCGTGTGTGCACTCTTATCTCTTTTACTCTATAAGCATGAGATGTACAGTTTTCCTCATTCATGTTTCTTCCGATATATGCTACTTTACCACAGTTCCCGAATCACAAAAGTCCAAGAAAGTGTGAAGGGAAACGTCCCAAGGCATGAATCAAAATAAACTTTTACTTTTCTTAAGAGAACTTAGAGTTGACTAGCACAGACATTCGTGTGGTCTGAGTAATGCCACACTACCAAGGCAACAAAGCACTAGAAACCTCATGGTCCCTGTGAACACATGAAATAAGGAGGACAAAATTAAAAGTGTAAGAGGAGACCAGGTGACACTCAGAGGAAGAGGAAGCAGGCTACCAGGAAGAGACCTGACAAGCTGTGATCTTACAGTAGGAGATGAGGGCCCCTTCTGTCACAGACCTAGGGGAGAGAATAGGATGAAAGAGCGAGGGGGAGAACAGGAAGATACAAGTGAGGGGATAACAATTGAGATGTAATCTGAATAAATTATTTAAATAAAAAAAGAGGCATCATAAAAATAATTTGTCGGTTGATAATAGAAACAAATCATTAGATATTTCAAAAAAAAAAACTCGAAAATAGATCAAATCAATGAAAGTTAAGAATTTTTTAAATTCTTTTTTTTTTATTAATTTATTCTTGTTACATCTCAATGTTTATCCCATCCCTTGTATCCTCCCATTCCTCCCCCCCCCCATTTTCCCATTATTCCCCTCCCCTATGACTGTTCCTGAGGGGGATTACGTCCCCCTATATATTCTCATAGGGTATCAAGTCTCTTCTTGGCTACTTGCTGTCCTTCCTCTGAGTGCCACCAGGTCTCGCCCTCCAGGGGATGTAATGCTGTGTAATGCTTATTAAAAAGGTAGAGATAAAAATCCAACTATAATTCACACAGATGAGAGGGAAGTAAGAAAACTGAGACCTACTATGAGAATTTAATTTTACAATTTTGATAATTAAGATCTGTGGCATTATAAAGGCAAAACAGCCTGAAAAGAAAAGAAAATAGTCCAATGTAAGCACAAAATCAGAATGGGGGAGCCCATCCTAGAAGGAGGAAAGCGGACACTTCCTGAGTTATGGATAAAATGGTAGGAAGGACATGGGCACACTCTCTCTATGCAGCTTTCATTTTATTTATGAAGTAATAGGGGGATGCTGATGGAGAGACTATTACAGATCCTTTAAGGAGCCCGTGATGAGAGATGATGAGAATGGAAACATTGAATATGTCAGATGCAGTGCACGCCTGATTAAGGATAAACAGCACAGTGACTGAGGAAACTTGGGACCAGAGGCTATTTTTAACACCCTCACTGGTGCTCATCATGACAGTCTTTATGAGGCTCTCAAATATTTATTGAGCTCTGCCTATGTGCCTAGAACTATATTAAGGTCCAGTAGGTTTTATAGGAGAAAGAGAAGAGATGAGTCATCAAGGAGCTGGTTTTCTGTTCTGTTAGTGTATTTCAGCCAATGTCTTGTTTTGCTCAGCATTTCATTATGATGTGTTCCATTTGGTGCTCATTGGAGAGGACCTCTTCATTTCTCTGCACTGTTCTGGCCATGCCATCTATATTTTGTGAATGAGGAAATGATACATAATGTAAGCCTTTTTTCCCTTCTCCTTATGCTTTTAGATATTATGAGACTGTTTATCAGTGCTCACTGCTGTGGGCATCCCCTTCCTAGTGCAGCATCAGCATGATGGTTATATTCAAGCGATGTCCCTGTGCAAGACCAAAACTATGATAACAGAGCTCATTGTGAGAATGATGCATATCTTGAGCATATCATGTCATCTGAGTACTGCTTTTCCAACTGTGTAGTAGTAAAACATTTCCTAAATCATTATTGCCTTAAACTTTACTATTTTTATTCTTATAATGTCTCCTTTCCTCATATTTTACAAAACTTAAACCATTATTATTTAATGTTTGACATTATGATGACTTATTAAATCATTATTACGTCAGACTTTACAGTTTTTATTTCACTATCTGAAAATGTCTCCTTTCCTCAAATTTTATAAAACAAACTATACTTACTTAATGTTTATAATTATGATGGCTTATTTATTCAATTAATTATTTGCTTACAGTGCATAAGCATTTAATATATCACCTGAATAGAATTAGCAAGTTGAAAACAAAATTAAATTTCAAAGAAATTGTAGTTCGAAAGAAAAATATTTTAGAACTTTTTTTTCTAAATCCACATTTCCAAAATATTCTTAATCGCTACCCTCTTGCTATTTAGGTGTTACTTTTGATCAGTTGACATTCTAGAGCCATAGGTAGAGACTTGTGGAGGCATTTCCAGCTGTGCCATCATTATATGTTCCACACCATGGATGCTTGACCACATAGACTACGTTGGTTCATGTGGGACCCTTCTGTAAGGCATTTCCGGATAGCCTATGAGCTCGGTATGGAGTGACAGACTACCTTTCTCAGTGGGATTCCCTCTCCTCTGTTTAATCTGCCCCAGAACCTGTAAAGATGATCTAAGGAGAGTCACATAACCCTTAGGGAGATTACAAGCCCCACCCTTTCCTGATAAATGAATTCAGCAAGCAGGTGGGAATTCCTGGAGATAACCACCCATAGGATAATTAAATACTGCTTTCCCCTCTCATTCTAGGGCTGTCTTGTTACATGCAAATCAAGTATCCCTGGCACCCTAGCCCCAGTGAATCACACACATTTACTCTAGAAACTCTCCCACTGCCCTATGTTTATAATGTCCCTGAATCATGATATAAAGGCTTGCTCTCTCACTCCTCTCCTCCAGTATGACTGGCCGAGGCTCATTTATTCTAGGGAAGGAAAGGCTGCCTGAAGAATCACCCACTGAATGCCCTAAGGTTGGCTGCCAATCAGGCAGACTCCAGCCCAGTTGCTGCAAGCTTGCATTACTCACGGGCATGTCATGGTTAAGCACTGTCTGAAGCCAGGCCAACCACCCTGAGCCCAGTGCTTGCTTGCCTGACCTGCTCCACAGGGAACTGCATCTCACCATGCCTGCCTTCTGGTTGGTTTTGGGCTTTTGCTTGCAACCCTACCATTAATACAACAGCTTATCTGAAGGGCTGTAACAGTGAAGTACCATCACTGGCTTTGGAATGCCCAAGTTTCCATGCTTTCTGGGACCAGTAATCTCATTTTGAAAAAGCTAACTGTAACACTCAGCAGAAAACTCATTTTCCACTTTCCCTGGTAAGACCAGAAACCTTGCCTCGGAAGCAAACATGTACAAGTCGGTTTCCTGCCCTGCAGCCTGCCAGTGGGAAACACAGCAGACAGCAATACTCCTGGACAGCCAAGGCTACAGCCAACAGGACCGTTCAGAATGAAGTACAGAACATTTACTTTTCTGCTTGAAAGGTCTTGATTTTTCCTCTTCAGGCTGTGATTGCCCAAACATGAAGTTGGGATCTATGGGCATCCAGCTGAGACTGGAAGCAGCAGCAGAGAAAGGCACAGAAGAATATGGAACATTCAATCAGGTCTCCAGCAAGCCCACCTTGCCTCTGGTCATTTCAAGCCCATGAGTCATTAAACTCCTTTACAGGCTGTGATGAATAATTTTGTGCAGGGGCTTGAGAGGTTCCAGAGTGCCCAGATTAAAAACCATATTTGAATGTGCCTGTGAAGGTATATATGGCTGAAGTTAGATTATCATCTCAGTGCAGGTGGTCTGTTGATACCACAGTTAGTGCAAGTGAGCAAAGTTCAAAGTGTTGAGAGTCTCAGTAGAACAAACAATGGAAGAAAGAGGAATTGTCTTCCTTTCTCTTGACATACAATAAAAAAGCTAGGATATCTTTGTATCCTAAGCTTGAACTAGGATTTGTATTGTCAGCTCCCCAGGTGTTCATGTCAGCTTTGGATTGAATACACCACTGGTGTTCCTAAGTCATGCATCTTAAAATAGAAAATTGTGGACTTTTCATCTCCCAGATTTACGTGATCCAGCTGTTCATAGTAATAATTACCTAATGCAAAACCAAAAGCATATCCTATTTTTCATTTTCTCTAGATATCTTTAACAGACAGTATATGCAGTGGAATATTCCTAAATATCACAAAATTACAAAAGCAATATTATAGATACAGAACTGAATGATCACAGCTTAAGGAGACACTAAAACCTAGCCTTCTCATACCTCCATTTTCTTCAATGAGATAAGAATAGCCACCCTACATTGAACTTTCGTGGAAGTCAGCAGTGCCTGTAGAATAGCTACCTCGTGCCTGAATTTATGTTTGGGGAGGTACTGTTAGTTGCTGCCTCTCATGGTATACATCAATGATGTAAGTTTGGATTTCATGGAATGATATAATACTCTTTAGACTCATTTTGTGAACTTATAACTTCACTCAGAAAAAAACACAAATCACTTTAGGGAAGCAAGAGAATTGTGTTAGTAAGAAAAGAAAGAATTTGTGTGCCTACTGTGTGAAAGCTTTCCTCCCGGATTTGATAACAAGGATTTTCTTACCTTTATGATTGGGGATTTGTATCCCAAAATCCTGATTGTATTTCAAAAAGTATCTTACGGTAGCAACAACAACAAAAATCAAACCAATAAGAACCCAACTTTCTGTCACAAGTGTGCATCTGCCTTACTAATTTTACCTACTCCCCAGTCTCTAGGTGATGGAGCTGATCTAAACTCAGAAGCCAAAAAAACCAAAAAAAACCAAAAAACTTTTCTTTAAAATGGACAGGTTAGCTGGGGCCACATTGCTGCCTCTTCACCTGCAAGAACCAGAATATCCACCGCAGTTATGGAATTTCTATGCTATCAGCTTTGGTCCTTGAACTTCCAGAGGCCAGTTCTCCACCTTATCCTCAAGAACTGTTCTCAGTCAAGGCTGGACTTTGAGGGCCCAGCATGGCCAGTTCCTCCCATCTTCCTTCTCTTGGGAATGGTAATTAGGGAACGTGTGAAGCAAGGGCTAAATCTAGGTTTGTCATAAAAATTAAAGTTGTAGACATCGATGAACCTCTTCAGAAAACTTTTGAGTTTTGTAAAGACTTGAAATATATTTCATTTGTATTTTTTTCATGTTCTGAAATTTTATTTAAAGATCTCTCTCCTCCTTTTAACTATAATTGCAGCATTTGGGAGAGTTATATTTCTTCAATATAGCCTGTAATGACATTGGGAAATGGACATATTAATAAGAAATGGCCTGGACATTTCATATATTTCTCTGTACTCAAAATTGAGAAGTAAAAATGGTGTACTAAGCCTCTATTTGCAGCAACAAAACATTTGAGGAATAGGAAAAAAACTGGAGTGTTTCCTTTCAGCTTTTAATGTATCAGCCTCTCGGTTTCTTATATCATATTAATGTGAATTTTTTGAGTGTCTGTTGAACTGAGTTTAAGAAGCAGAAAACTTATTTCTTCTTGCCATCAGATTCTTCTCTTGTCCAACAATCAGTAAACTGAGATCGTGTCCACAAAACCGGTGGTTGCCCCTGGGTTTTCCTATTGTAGCGGCAGCTGCATTTTCCTTAAGTGATTAAGAGGAGCTGCTTCTGTAGGAGTCACTTGGCACAGTGCTGGTGACTCAGTTGAATGGAAATCAGTTCTGTTCATATGCGTTTCTTACACATACTTCAAATATGAAAATATTCAGAAACATCGAGGAGTAGAAACTAGTGATTTGTGTGTGTGTGTGTGTGTGTGTGTGTGTGTGTGTGTGTGTGTGTTGTTGTTCAGTAGCATACGGTTTATAATGTTTGGATCTGAAAAGACCAAGAAAATTCTATTTTTCTGATCTGTTTTCTCTAGGGATGTTCTGAAGATTAATGTATCTCTTTCAGGGAACTAAGGTACATTTAGAGCACTAAAGAAGCCATTTACTAAATGGTGCCCTGGGGACTTGAAAGAGTTAACACGTCTCTTACAAGGTGAGCAATGGACTCACAAATGTATGCAAGGATCAGCAGCAAAGCTTATAAAGCCTTATAAGAATGTTGGCTAAAAGCAGCTGCAGTCTGTCGCCTTATTATTTATTACTGTAATCTGAAGTTAATGTATTTGCTGATGTCCAATGGTTTCCTTATAAGCAATGTAGACAAATGAGAACCTTTTCACTTTTAAAGTGAAAACACAGGATATTATAAATATTGGTTAAGAGGAAATGTAAATGTGTAAATGTTAACCAATTATCTTTGATTTCAAGGAGACAAATTATGGAACTCTAGACCTTCACTCTACAGCCCTTTTCTTAATTAAAATCATACTGCTGCCAGAGCCTTTATCGATTTTCTCCCAGAAACAGTGAGAAGACATGTGTGGTTTCAAGACAATTCTGAGAAAATTCCCATTCTGCAATAAAATTTAAGAAACAAAGCACAAAGGAAAGGCAGTAAAATTATTAATGAACTCTGCCGTACATGTGATAATGATGTGTTGGGATTTTTTTTATCTTGAAAATTTTCATTTTATGTCCATCTCTAGAAAAGAAATTAAGCTCCTAAGACGTTGGCATTAAGAAGGCAGATGACCAGCAACTTTGGTTTTCTGAAAGTGGATGGAAATGTTTGTTTTTCTTCCTTCTGAGTGGAGAAAAATGGAGCATTACTCCCTGAATTTTACAAAGGTAAGATTGGTATCATCTTAGTATTCTTATGAAGAATGCAATTCCTCTTGACATCATGCTTTCCCATAAGCACACTGGCCATACAGAGAAGAGGAAACCCCAAATGATGGTGGCCCTCTGGATACTTTCTTCCCCTTTCTTCTCACCATTCTTACTTGGGCTGACACAATTTCCAGTATCACTTCAGAATGGATGTACCTTCAGCAAAAACCACACACATTCCTAAAGACACTTCACTCCGCCTTGACTAAGAAATATTTAAATTCCATCCTCTACATTTCATAAAGCAGTATGGATGGAGCCACAATGGACTCTTTTTTTACAACCTTTTTTATTAAATAGTTTTTATATATAAATTTATATTATTGTACATATATACAATAAACTACCAGCAGCAAGAAGAACCATGAAAGAATCAGGATTATATGTATGTCACATTCATGGTGTTTTGGCTATTTGTGTTTAGAAGCCTTCAAGAAAACATCTTTTCTATCTTGGTGAGTCTTATCTTCTGAATATAAATCAATATCTATCATATCTTGTCACAGGGGAGATACCATGATCACAATGGACTCTTAAGTCCCAGTCAACCATTCCTTCTTTGAATGTTACCTCACAGATATTTCAAAAACTTTTTTCTTATCCTAGAATGCATTCTTATAAACTCTATTGTTGTACTCAATTAATCTTACCTAAAGTTTTAAAATAACTTCTGAAATTGCCTTCCACCCTGTCAATTATACTAAAGCTGGACCCAGGAAGTCAGACCTCAGATTTATATATACTGTTAGTTTTAAAGTCTGAGCTCTTTCCAATATTAAACTTGCTTCCTGTAATAAAAAAAATTTAGAAGACAATGTTTGTTTATAAAAAAAAAAAAAAAGACCAACTTTGAGTTCAACGTGGTGGCTTGACCTCATGCACTGCTTTCTTGATCTGTTAAACTCCAGAAAATGATAGACGGTATCATTTGCTTGTTTTCTTCCTTTTTTTGTTTTGCTACAAACTCAAAGGGTCAAACAAGACTTAAAACTATACCTATGCATGAATCTAAGAAAAGAGATCAGCTCAGGAGGAAGAGTGCTAACATCAGCCATGCTCCCAAGTGAATGGCCTAAGAACAAAGTCATCAGCCAGCATCACACACAGAGATGTGTGTTATCCATTTTTGGCTGTTTGAATTTTTTTTAAATAAAATAATTTTTACATACACATTTATATTATTATACATATATACCTACAACAAGAAAAACTATGAAGCAATCAGGAATTATATAAATGCTACATTCTTAGTGTTTTGCATATTTGTGTTGGCAGCCTTGAAGAAAACAGATTTCCTATCTTGGTGCATCTAAAATTCTGAATGTAAATCAATATCTATCATATCTTATCATTATCAGCTTAAAACATCTATCTAGGCCTAAAAAATATCTTGACACCTAAATAACTAAGCTTAATTGTACAATTAAACTATCTGGTCTTCAACCCCATCAGAGACTTGAGAATGAATAAAATTAATTACCTGTGTAGACAGGAGGTACAGATTAGCAGCTTCCAAAATGAGAAAATGCCTGAGATAGTTTGCTACCTGAGCAGTCACTGAAAACTCTCTATAACATTGGAGCATCATCTTTAGCCTTCTGGCCCAATATATCTGACAGACATAATTTTGAGGCAGGAACTACTGAAGACTTGCTTACTCTGTCTTGGCAGAGTTTGGCCGTCAACTCTGCCTGTATCCAAGCTTTCCCATTTTTAGGCAGAATTCTGCCTGTGGCAGAAATGAGGACATTTTCCCCAGTGCCTTGTTTGCCACATTTGAAGCCATCTCCGTGAGGAGGTTCATTGATGCTCATCATCTTCTTTGAGATAGGCTGGGTGTTGTCGGGAATTAGCCTGTCTTACTGTCAGTGGATCTTTAAAAACACTAAAAACATCTTTAAATGCCATATTCTGTATGTCTTCGAGGTTTTTGAAGACCTTTTCTGAGTATTTTACCTTATCCTCCTATAGATCATATCTATCTTTTGCAACAAATGTGATTGGAAATTAATGTTGACCACAATTTAGGAAGCCCTCTCAAACCAAAGAGCAATGCTAACACAGTAGAAAACTAAAGGATAAAGAAAACTTTGATTAAAGGGGTATAATGGGGTAACATTTTTGTCCATTATGTACAGGCTGTCTTGTATTATTCAAATATTGATTTCTCTACTGCGAGAGTGCTGAGTACTTGCTGGATTTTGGTATAGTTATTCTTATGGATTATCACATGCCTCAGTATTTTGTAAACATATGCTTTTCTCACCTCTGATTCACTTAATAAAGATCTGACAGTCAGTAAGTAGCTTGGTAGGAGGGAAAAGTGGGACTTCCTGACGAGATAGGTAATGGGCTACATGGTTGGATGTATGCCAGAAACAGCTGGGATTAGTTTGTATGAGCTAATTGAGAGTCAGCCCAGCTATATCACCTAAGCTTTCATAAACTTAATTAGTCTGTGTCATTATTCAGAGCTGGAGAGTCCAAGACAGTTTGGCAACAGGGGTGAATATAAGAAAAACAAAATTTCAAAAAATTGTGGTGGAAGAGTGGGAAGCTACATGACATGGGGAAGGAATTTAAGGATGATTGGATTTATTTTAACTGTACTGATGGACATACATGCTGCTTTTATGAAAATCTGCAGCAATGCACACCATTAGCACAACACACCTTCTTACTGTAAACTTTAAAACTCAATAGGATATCTGTGTAATGCCCCCCCCCCCGACTCCAAGAAATGTAATGAATAAATCGAATTGCATTAAACTTGAATCATATGAGCATACTGAAGAGGTTAAAGTGTGTTTTCCCAAAATGCATGTTGAAGTTTTAATCTTCCATGTATGTCAATATTAATGAAGGTGGGAATGAGCTCTTTAGAGTTGTACTCATTTTTAAATGCAGCCAGATGTGTTTTCCCAGTTCAGACTGGTGTTCTCATAGAAATGGGAAACGTTGGCTAAGACAATGTGAAGATACACAGGGACAGACAGTAGAAACTAGAAGAAGCAAAACTAGAAGAAGCAAGGAGTCTTCTCCTGGACAGCCACCAGAGAGCAGATGGCCCTGCAGAAACCTACAGGCTAGGTCCTGGCACCTCAGAATGATGGGACCATTGTCCTAATACTCACAGATACATATAATCCTCATCCATCACCATGGAAAATTCTCTTTGAAACAGCCCAAGACAACTACAGAAAACCACAACAAATCAAAACACTGAGTTTTGGAGGCCAGTTTCAATAGATACATCTAAAATTCACTTCTGTACCCAAAGTTGGGGTACATTGCAAAATACGTGGGTGAGCAACGGTAAAAAGCTGCAGGATCAGGTGACGTCCTGTGAGATTGTGTCTCCTAGTACTATCATAAGCTACACCCACAGTGTCTCACCAACAACACTGCCCAAATGTGATAGCACTGGTCGTATGTCAAAGTAGATGGAGAAAAGCCCAGGAGGCCTCGACCCCGCATAAGGAACTTTGGACAACTGAAGATGCTGAGAGTAGAAGAGAGTGGTCTTCCCAGGGAAGAATACACCAATTTGTTCTCCTTTGCCAAATGTTCATCTCTGAAGAAAAAAAATAAAAGCAAAACCTAAGAAAGGTATAGAGTAAATAATGGTGTATAATTATATTTCTAATTGTTTTTCTTTATTTGGAATTTATCTGATTTAATAAAAGGCAAGAACAGCTGTAATTATATGATTTAAATTTAAAAGTATATTTCTTCAGATGAACTTAATGAGTCATTATAGGTAACTTCATTAACTAGGTAGATATTTTCTTTGTTTAACTGAGTAAAGAGTTGATATTTTCAGAAGATTATGATTTAAAGAAAGTTATACATGAAAAAAATCTACTGTTTTATTGCTCAGTCTCTGGCTCCTTGTCATGGATCCCCTGGGAAACTAATATAGGAATTTGCTTGAGATACAGAATTTTGGCCAGATTTTATAAGGCTAGTAAGAAGTCCACCAATAAACAAAACATTTGCTCAATACTGTACTCTAGTGAGCAAGTTTATTACTCACAAGTGTATAGATTAAATTCCTGTAACTGTTTACTTGCATATCAGAGCTGGTGAAAAAGAAATATGCTATGAGTAATGTATACATTGAAGAGTTTCTGATTTTAGATAAATATATTAATGAAGTTAAAAGTTTAGATGAACCCTGTCATGCCAGAATACATTGGAGCTATCAATATAATGTACAAAAATTAGTGTTATAAAACATATACAGGGACATATTCATATACACAGTAACATGTATATGATTGTGTCTATGTGATACTCTGGAAAAATGCAAACACTTAAGTGAAGACATTGATTTGGTTTCTTTGCATGTTTACCTAGCATATTAAGCAGGGCACCCTGGGAAAGTGGCTGATTTCAGTATCTGGTCTCCAGAAACACAAGGGGAACTTGGAAAACCTTGCTATACTTTGGTTATATAGATGATATTTGCTTAAAGATTATTAAAACAAGCTGAAAACCTGCCTAAAGACCAAAAATAGAACAATTTGAATAATTAATAAAAGTGATAGTGATTGGATTACAAAAAAATAAATGCCCCTGGGTTTATACTTACTTGCTTAAATAATTAAATAAATACATATCTATATATTTTGTTTTCATAAAATAATTCCAATTAATAGATGTAGAAGCACAAGATGATTAGAAGGGATAACTAGACACAAAGGTCATAGTTATTGCAAGTAATTGATATTGATGAAAGTTCAAGTCAGGGATAGCCAAACACATGAAAGAAAAGGATAGTTTCCGTCTTAAGGTTCTAAAATATTATTTAACTGCAAAGCTAAAAGCTCATTGTGTGGTCATTCATAAGACAGGCAGAAGCCATTTTATCCAGAAGATCAAAATGACTAGGTTTAGAAATAAGACATACCAATGCCAGCAATTCATGGCACTATAAACTAGAACAAGCAATTCATGTTGTTAGTCTTGGCCAAGATCTACAACCTCAGTTTAATCATGGAGAAACATCACACGGACCCAAGATGAGTAATAGTGTTAGGAAACAAATGATGAATGCTCTTCACGAATCAGGTCATGAGAAACGAGTCAAGACTGAGGAATTGCTGCAGACCGTGGGAGACTAAAGAGACGAGATGAAGTGAAGCTAGAACAGAGGCCATCAAGGGCGAGTCAGTGCTATATGAGTGACTTTGGAAAGTTCGCATTGTGTTTCTATACATTTTTCTTTAGTCTAAATAGTTTAGCTTTTCTTATGCCAGATATCAGCATTAAGGAAAATTACTGTAGGTACAGGGAAGCTCTACTTTTTCTAGAATTCCCGTGCATTAAAAATTATTTAAAAATAAAGTTCTAAGAAAAAAGCTAATAATGATGCACTTAGATAAGAAAGTTAGTTCTTCATGACACTCTGGAATAACCAAAGAAGTGTGACAAGCATAGGCCACAAATATCCATGAAAAATTAAATTATGACAAGTAGAAGGAAAAGAATTAAGTGTTTATCAATAAAGAAGGGGAGATATCTTAATTATTAGGACATTAACTATAGGAGAATAAAAATGGATGAGGAAATGAGCAGAGGAGAGAATGTAGAGCATCAGGATAAAAACTGAGGCTAATAAATACCGCTCATGTTACTGTCAGAATTATTTGAGAAAGGAAAAGTCGCCACCATACTATTGTTTATAACAACATGGTTTCATTAATGTTTATTTTACATTTGGTTGTTTTATCTAATATTGTGATAGCACATGAAAATAGATTCCTATAAAAATATTTTTATAAAATTTCAGAATCATGGAGGCATAAGAAGAAGAGGGAGCAATGGAGGATTTTGGAGGGTGTTAAAAGAGATGAAATGTGAAACGGTGATTAGATAGTTAGCAGCACCAATAGAGTAATTTTATAGTAAAAAATTAAAAACATTTGGATTAGAATCTAAATTAATTTAGCATTCAAATATGAAGAAAAATATTGGTAAATACAGATTACATCTAAAAATTTACCTTCCAGTGCACTTACTTTAGGAAGCCATTAAAAGGGTATTTCAAAATCCAGGGAACAAGATGAGACCCATAGGCTTCCCTGTAGATGAGAAACAGAAGAAAATATTAGACAGTAAAGAACATTTGGTCCCAGTCTGAAGTTCTAGAAGCAATTTTCAGGATAATGAAAGTTCTGCTCATATATACATGGTGGGGATAGGCAGGTAGCCATTCATGACTCATGGGACTCCTATTAGTAGTCACGTCTTTTGAAAAGTATAAATCTCAGATCTGGAGAGATGGCTCAGAATACTGACTCCTCTTCCAGAGGTCCTGAGTTCAATTCCCAGCAACCACACTGTGGCTCACAGTGACCCATAATGTGGTCTGATGCCCTCTTCTGGAGGGCAGGTGTACAGGCAGGATGAGCATTGTTACATAATCAATCCATCAATCATTGAAAAAAAGTATACCTCCAAATGTATCTTTCAAATGCCAAAAGCTTCTTAGTGAGAGAGACCTGGAGGTTATCTCCCTGTAGGCCAGAATTTTGCCTGGTTTGGGGGATTTGGAGGGAAAATGGATGACATGTATTTTATTTTACTGTATGCACCCATGAAATTCTCAAGAATAAGCAAAGTAAAATATCATTTATATGTGTTTATTCCAGTAGTAGAGAATGATAGAATTTGGATAGAACATAAAGATATATTATTAAAATGATATAGAATACCAAACATCTTCAAAGAAGACTAAAATTGTACAGTGGTAATAATTGCTGTTTTTTATGTAGGTCATGTAGGTTATGTTTTTATGTAGAACCCAGAACACTGGGTTCTAAAATGCTAAATTTATTACTGATGAAAAATTAGTTTATTTATATTAGAATAATGAACATAGTACAAGCATCAATATCCAATAAAGGAGAAATTGTATAAAATAGGTCTATGTTTTAATTTTCAATTATATAAGTTCAATTTAAATACTACAATAATAAAAATATATAAATAATAAATTGCATATTTGAAATATGAATGAAAATACATAAGGAGTCCATTTAAATGCCAGTGTCAGTGATATTAAGGGCATAAGTACAAAGATGTAAAATACAATAGAAATGAAGATCTTAAAGTATTCATCTTATTTTAGTTCTATGAACATAACATTTTTTTGTTATCGGAGAGATAGATGGCTCATCAGTTAAGGCCATGCACTGTTTGTTGTTCTAGGGGACTTAGGTTTGATTCCCCACATGCACAGGATGGTTTACAACTCCATTTGCAAGGGGATTTGACGCCCTCTTCTTGCCCCCATAGGCACTAGACATGAAGGCGGTACACAGATATACATGCAAGGAAAGTAATTAGATCTGGACCCACATATTTCCACGATTTAGTTTGTGAAACAGATGCACATCTGGGATATTTTCTCATTTGTGTGGAGAAATTTCCTGTCCTTCCCCAAAGTATTTTATTCTTAGAGATAAAATGAACAACTCATAAAATGAGTCTATGGAAAGCACATTTGTATCTTAACTGTCTAATATATTAAGCATAATAATTAAATATAAGAAAGCAAAAAGATGGATGCGTTTCCAGTACAACAGCATGAGCTCATGACGTAACTTCCTTCCATGTAAGCCCACCTCACAGTCTTGCCCTTGACTAGGACCATGTCTTCACTGCATAGGCATTGGTTACGTAATCAGATTCCAACTCTCCCAGCTGCAAAGCTTTGTTTCTGTAACATTATAATTATGTTATAGACTTTCCAATAATTTCCTCATCTGGGCAAATAATAATAAACTTGCCAGTCAAAGTTTGCAGTGTATTCGATTTTTCTCTCATAGCAAGAACATTCATAGAAATATTCTGTTCTACACCACAGCTACAATGGAAATCTCTATAAAAATGTTCAATGTCAAGTATTTGGGATAAATTCTTGTCAGAATGCTGTAATAAGTACAATGCTATTGAAACTTAGCATTTCCTCTCTCTATTTTTATAATTTCTCTGCAACAAAAAATATTAATATATACATTTGATTTACCTCCTTTTAAATATAACATTCATAGCAAGAAATATTTTAATTCCCTCTGACTTTATCTTCAGGCACATAAGTATCTTCAATAATATTTTTCCTATGGAAGGAAAATATATCCTTCCATAAATGCCACTTGCACATCTCTTGCTTCTGTAAGGTTAAAAATTAAGCAAAAGAAAAAAGCTACCAAACGCATGAAAAACATTTCAAGGTAAACAGATGCTGTTAAAACATTTTCTACAGCTAGCCTCTGGCTCCTGTAACTTCCATATTAAAAACAGGAAAGAGGAAACAATCTGGCAAGCTGCTTCCTGGGGGCACAGAACATGACAAGTTGGAAGTCATTAAATCATAAGTGTTTACAAGTCTGATACCTAATTATTTTTAAATGGATTTCCATCCTGGGTTACCATTTATAAACACCACTTTTCATCATCAATGTGCCTTAGGAACATTAAGAATATATAACAACCTTAAATAACTATCATGTAACCTGCCGTATATACTGTTCTTCAATTTAAATCCTTTAGATGGAATTCTTTGCATTTGACTAGAATACATTAAGACTGGTATATAAACTCATAACTGTAGAGTGAGGAGCAGGAACTTGGGGGATCTATTTTAGGTGCAGCTATGGGGAGGAGGGGGAAGATACTTGAGTATGTGTCCCATATTCAGCTTTAACTCTATAATTTGGTTCTATTCAAATGAGTTATTATTAAGTTACAAATTCTGTTCAACTATGAATGAAAGTACTGATGGTACCTTATTCTTCTATTCCACTGGCTAATTAAAGACTGTGATTTTTATCAGAAAATGTTTTAACAGGATCTGTCTGCCTTGGAAGGTTTATCATGCATTTGGTGACTTTTTTCCGTTGCTTAACTTTCAACTATCCTTACTTGATTCTTTACAGTGTGACTGGATTTCTTTTCTAACATGAGGCTGTTGGAGGTTGGTCTGATGTATTTTGATGCTAATTACTGCTTGCGGTCTCTGCCTTACCTTGCCTAAGAGCCTAACCTATTTGACCAACAAAAGGTCATCACACTTGGGCAAGGCAAAAGGGGTAGGCGTGGCTAAGGTTCCAGGGCTTAGGGAGACAGAAAGAATCTTGGGAAGAAGATAAATCTGAGGAGAGGAGAGGAAGAAGGAAGCTGGGCTTTTATGGTTTAGGTGGAGAAGCAACATGGCCGGTGTGGGTGGAGACTTGGTCCAAATGATGATAATTAGCAAGTATTTGGGATTACGGATGGTAAGTAGCTTGATAGAAATTACTAGAAGCAGATGGTATAGGATACCTGCCCCACTATGGGAAGTAGCTTAGGCGATTAATATCTGCTCTGCCCCAGGTTAACTAAGGCTGTTTTAAAATATAACAGGTGTCTGTGTCTTGAATAATTGCTAGAAGGTTAGAAAATACTGCCATAATAACAATTATAGGCATTAGACCATACTGGTAAAATAACTGCAACACAGGGCCAAGTCTATTGCTGCTTTGTTTGTTTGTTTCTCTTTTGTTTGAGATGATGTTGAGAGTTTTCTTTAGCTCAGAGAACATTACACAATTGATGTTGTTTAACTTCTGACTTTAATATTCTTGATGGTACCTAACTTTCTCAACTACAGAAAAAAAAGGAGCTAGCACAATGTTGAAAAATAATTTTTGAAATTGTGGTGTCTGTAATGAAGATTTTATGCTTTTTGTTCTTTTATTCTTTAATTCCATAATGGAGGTAAAAATACTGGCCAATAGATGTATTATCAACAGTACACAAAAAGAGGATCCAGTAGTGAGTTCAGAATTTAGTGAGCTCTCCATAAAATAAAGCTATTATATTTACTGACGTAAGCTGAGTCTATCATCTTGATTATTGTTGCTTTCTTATTATTTAAAGGCTAGTATGCCTGGAATTAAGTATCTCTTGAACTCTATCAACTAATAACTTTTTAATTGGCCTCGTGTTCAAAAATAAGTAAATAAATTGTTATAAGCTTAATAGCCATTTGAAAATAAAATTAACTTCATTCATTATTAGGTTTTATTTCAAAAATAAGATGGAGTGTCAGGAGCATTGATCTCCCTTTTGATAAAAATATTTATGATTAGAGTTCTAGGCCATACATAACAGATTCTTCACTCATGAGGGCCATTCAGTGAATTTTAATTAAAATTCTATCTGTATAATCTGTATGTGGAGGTGACTGGAGCAATGAACATCTCAGTAGGAAGATATTTATAGTAGTTTGAGACATATGAGAGACACTACAATGACATTGATTAAAGAATTATTGAGTTGAGAGCTTTTATGTTTGACAGTTTAATAGAATAAATCCCTGTTTGCATACATAGCATTTTATAATGACAGCTTTAATCAAACTTTTTTGTTTCTCTCCATAACATTTTGGGTTAATGTACCCTTTGAACAAGCCCTGGTCATGCCCCAGCCTCTGAATTGTATTTTCCTTAAGACTTACTCTAAGATGAACAAATGATACAAGGTCCAGCTCCTTAGATGAGTCTGAACTTGAAACGAAAGAAGTGATTGTCCAAAATATTATATTTCAGACAATTATCATGGAGTCTTACATTATAATTTATAAGGACACCCAGATTCCAAACTCATGAACAAACAACAGCAACAACAACAACAACAACAAACTTGGGAAACATTTATCAAGATCAATAAATAGTAATTTCTTCAATGTTCTTTTCAAATGGTATTTCATCAGTAGTTTTATTTTAATCTTTTATTTAAACTTCAATTTCTCATGAAAACAAGTTGTACAGCTTATGGCATTGCTCTAAGAAAATGATTTCCATAAATAAAGCAGGAAGTAATGGAAAAGAACATATATAAAGATTAATGCATCTGACTTTAGGCTTGTGGTGACTAACCATAATTCCTGAGCCTGAAGTTATTGGAAAGGAAATCTCTCTTATGGAAACAGGCAACAAATCCCAAACTATCTGGGCAACACAAGCAATTTACTTTCCCTTGACTTAAAGAATTGTGATTTTATAGCCATTCTCCTCAAGTTTATTGATTTCATATGCAGTTTTGAACAGTGACATAATGCATCTGGGCTTCACACGCAGACTGAAATGATAACAAACATTTTTGTCATTTGTCAACAAAGCAATCAATGAGTCCTGGTCACATTAGATGTGCAGAGCAACAAGGGACAATTTTTCTTCAATAAAAGTATCATAGGGTCAGGAAAGTTAAGGATATTACAAAAGAGAAGTAAAATCAGAAAAGAAAATATGAAATCATAAAGGTGAATGCTTCTTGTATCTTGCCAGTGGTTAAAGCATTTTAGAGGCATAAACTTGGGTGGGCACTTGTCTGAGAATAGCTCCTTTAACTACCTAGAAGATGGGGTTGTTCTGTAACTCCTCAAAGGCTTATTAATCCTTGTGCACATGGAATGTAAACTCATTTTAATATTATATAATTTAAAAGCAAATTTGATGCTATATGAAAAATTCTATTGTGTTTTATATGTCCAAATGCAAAGGTCTACTATTATCTTGTTTCAATTATTTGTATCAGTGTATTTATTTATTCCAATTTGAGAAAAATAATGAAGTAATTCAGATGAAATTATAGCAATGAGAGACACACCTAGTTAAAATTCTGATTTGGTGTAACTGTTCCTTCGATCTAATCTTCCCATGCCTGTGCCTTTTTCTCCCACAATTCCAGCATCTATGCCCAGTTCTCTTTCTCCCTAGTACCCCACTGAATTCATTCCTTACAGCTGACTAGAAAGCTTTTGTTCCATTTGTTCTACCCCACATACACACATTTTGACTGCATCGCTCCAACCACAGGTGACACATTGATTTCAGCAAGGCCAAGAGATGGGATGACAGGTAGTCTTGATTTGGGTGGCATCGTTCACTCTTATTCTGTGTGTGGTCCATCAAGACCTCTGTCAAAGAAATTTGAAGCAATAGGTAACAAAAGAAAATCTTATACTGAGAATAGTGTGCTGCAGTTGGAAGACAACGTAAAGAAAAAAAAAAACAGTATAATTAGAACGTCATCAGCTAGTGCGATACTGTTCCGTGAGCAATTGGGAAGGGGAAATGCCTTTGAGGAAACAGTAAAGCCTGAAGGACAGCAGACACAGCGGAGAAAGCATTTGGTTCTAGAGAAGAGACAGGATATTGTCAATTCTTACTGTTTGCACTCTAACTTCTATTCAAATTTGAATATCTTCTAGCTGTTGATATCTGAGAACTTGACATATGTAGAAAATCAACCTATTTTTCTCTCCTGAGCTAGACTTCTTAGGTCTTTGTTCTTGGTTATCAAAATATTTAACAGATCATTGTTAACTATCTTGGGGAAGTCATTTGATGCACTCCTTAAAACATTACAGTTTGTCAGATCTTTACTGAGAATTACTCTTTTCTATTCTCTCAAATGGAATGTGAGTTAAGAACAGTTACTGCTAGCTTCAGTTATAATGAATAAGTGAAATTTTGAAAGGCTGTAGTAACTATGAACTTTTAAGACTTACATGGTAATAAAAATAGCAAAGCCTTTTTTTTTTTTTTTCTCCAGGATAAATCAGTCTACTGAATTTTATCTGAATATAAACACACTCCGGAATTTGGAGACCAATTCATTCTTTCTTTTAAAAGAAAAATGTTTTCATAAATATAAACAGAAAAGCACAATGCTTTTTATCTTTTTAATCAGGGGCTGTAGGTTCTTCCTCTAAGACCTCTGAGTATCCCACTAGTCCATCCCCTAGATTTTCACACGTCCTCAGTTTCTTTTTTTTTTCCAGTCTGGTTTGCCTCAGAAATGCCTGAAGCCATTCCTTCTCCAAATTGAAGCAGAATGTAACAAACACGAGTCTTAAAAGGGCTAATTGCATATGGAGATGAAATATGTGGTTCCCAGCAATACTGGCATAGCAAAGGTTCTAGACGGACGGCTCAGACGTGGAAACTGGGAATACATGCTTCCCCATCTCTAGTGAGGCATCCATGCCTGAGTTGGAGGAATCAGTTGTCTAAATGGCCAATGTCAAACTCTGAAGGTACAAATACCTATAAGTAATTTGTATGCTGCTGGCATCAGGGTTCAGTTTCTGTGGCTGGAGATATTCAAACTAAGGCTGTTGATCCATCGGCAACTTAAGGAAACAGACAAATAATCCATGGAGAATGACTCTCAGGCTCAAAGAGCACAGCTACACAGGGATCTCCAGCTCTGGGGGAATCAAAGCCTTGCAGCCTTCATGGGCAAGTCCAGCAAATGATAAGTTACTGTCATTATTCATTTAACAATACTTATGAAGTGCTATTGTGTATTGCTCTTGGAGTGGAGAAGCAATGAGCCGGACATACTCCCTGAATGTTCTTTAAATTACAGAATTACAGAGTCTAATACCTTCCTATGCCTTTTGTTGATACAAAAGCACATCTGCCTTTAATTTACCATACTTTAATCTAGGGCAACCAGCAATATATCGAAACCTTTGTATGAATTTAGGAGACGCTCAGGGCAAAGGTGCTTTTCTTTTCAAACTTTTATAGGTTCTGTGAAAAGTATAGATACTTCTCATAAAAATGATGTAAGTAATAAAATCTGTGGTATAGCTGTAGTGAGCAGATGGAGGGCCTTAGTTTAATAAGTTCTCTGTGGTGCAGACAAAATGTCTGAAGATGTACGAGTGTATTAAAGAATCTAATAAATATTCTGTATGGATGTCTTGGGTAAGGAATTTGCCATGGAGGAGGCAATGCTAACTGAAACTGAGGGTCAGATGGCAGACAGCTTGAATCAGACTTTCACAGTCTAGCAGATGGATCTCAGGTGTTCCACGGACTCAGGAGCATCACACGCCAGGGCCTAGCCAATGTACCATACTGACAGGGACAAATTTTTTTCTCTGACACGTACATCTTGAGAACCACGCCAGCCAATTGTGGCATAACACCAAATAGCAGGTCAGCGGGGCATCAGTTGCCACTAGTGTTACGTTACACACAGGCCTCTCAAATTAAAGGGCAAAAAACCTGAGTATCTGAGATCCTACCAAGATTGAAAGTTTTCATCTCTTCAGTCATTGTTCTACATGCTGTCTTAGATGTCACAAAGCCTACTAATCCAGATAGACTTAAATGATAATTATTGGGTGGGGTGGAGAAGGTGGAAATGAAGCTTACAACTCATTTACAAAGATATGAGCTAATTGAAGGTTTTTATGTCCATATGAATTGTAAGTAACATCATATACTTTAGTTTTGTTTTGCTATTGTGCATATGTATTATGTATATGGCTACATATGTAAGAATGCATGGGGATGTTGCAAGGGTGCTCAGATAATTTATTAGGAAGATTCAGCCCATATATACTGTATATAAATTAATTAGGCAAGATGATGATTCTTCAGATCTGTATATTATCTTTGACTCACAGAAAGAAAACACTTATGAAATAAGAATTATATTTTTACATCAAAGCTATACATGTGGGCCATTCTTTTATATACTTATTGTCAAGTTTCATTATGGGACATTAAAATAAAAATCTAAATTATATTAGCAGCTTAATCACAAAGTAATTAAAATTCCCAAACCAAAACTATTTCAGTGAATAACTGCTAATACAGTTATTATTGTTTTAACTATTTATAATGTGCATATAAATTGCTTATAATTCCAGGTTGTAACTGTATTTATAGAAGGATTAAGTTTTAAATTATTACTTGAAATTGTTCTTTGTGGAAACTAGCCCTATCACAATCAGCCAGCTGTGCAGCTCAGATAGCTGGGTTTAGGAACTGCTGTACCTCAGTAGAATCTAAAAGGCAGCGAGAGGCTCCCTGCTTGAGATTTGCTCTTTAGTAGTTGCACTAGCTGACTTCTGGATTTCAGGATCTTTAGTCCCTAGGGATGTTGGTCATGAAGAAGATAGGTAGGACAGATGATTCTTTCTTCCACACACCTCTGAAATAAAATCCAAAGGAAAGGTGAAACAAACACAGTGAGCAAAATGTGATCATTGAGGGCTAGTGCTGTGGTTCTCAGAGAAAGAAGAGATGGGTCCACAGAAGCTAGCAAAAGTTCAGTGTGGAACTATGCGTTTCCCAGTTTCCCATCCTTCTTATAGCAACCTGTTCTGTTCTACCTCTAACAACTACCTATTGCAAGCATCCAAGACTGCACATGGTAGACAGGTCCAGTGCCCTGTCATATCACATCAACATATTTCCTTTCACCCTTTAAGGGATGATTCTTGTTCAAGACATTTGGGAGATCTTTTCTGCCATAGATACCTGATACCTGGTAGAGCTATGAAATGCTGCTTTATCTTATCTGAATGCCTCTTTAAGAACAAATACCATCTATCAACATAAAATGGCTTAGAAACCTCCTAAATTCTTAATGCAGAGACACTTTAATACTTAGCACTTGAATGCCTCTCAACAGAGTGAAGTCGTATATCTGTTCAAAATAAAATGCCCTTGAGAATAGACTTCATCAGATTGTCAGTTATTTCATAAGCCACAGGTGAGGCACTGGGAAAATCTAAGTCTTTAAATCCTCTTTATTGTACACTGTTCAATGCATTCTTTCTTTAAAAAAAAAAAAAAAAAAAAAAAAAGAATCCATGCTGATCGGGTGTCTTTGAGGCAATTCTTCTTTGCTTTAGCATTTTCTATACATGTTGTGAAAGATCCTATAGGTATCAGTATTGGTTACTATTGACTGTCAATTTGATAGGATCTAGAATTGCAAAGGAGACACATCACTGGGTGTATGTAAGGGGTTTTCTGGATTAGATTGAGGCAGACAAACCCACCATAACTGCTGAACTGAATAAAAAGAGGAGTTGAGCAGGGTAGAAATATTCATCTCTGTACTTCCTGACTGCAGACGCAATGTGAACATAGCTGACTCCTGCTGCCATGCTCTCTCTCCAGTACAAATTGTATCCCATCAAATCGCAAGCCAGAATAAGCTCCTCATCTTTTACATTGAGTCTTGTTGGATATTTTCTACAGAAATTAGAAAAATAATAGCCATGTAGACCCAATTCTTTTCTTCAGACCAGTTCTAAAACGACTATGCACAGATTCTATCTTCACCACGGCTTTCTGATTCCCTATATCTGGGGCCAAACTTTATTGGGAGTGGACAGTGTCTTCTGGTTATAAATAGCTCTGGGAAAGTGATGCTGCCTGTAAGTTATCCACTCTTTTACCTCAGCTTCTGCAGCTGCAATTCTTTAGTGACATCACAAACCAGTTCTCACTGCTTTCCAGTGTGCACTGGGGACAAGTGTCTGTCCAGCATTTATCCAGCCTTTGGCAACTGATTGGGACTTCTGAGACAGAGTTTCATGAATGGGGTAGTCCAGCCCATATTGTATAAGACAACGCAACAGATCTCCTTTATAACACACACACACACACACACACACACACACACACACTCACACACACACATGATCTTCTATAGAATCTTAACCAGCACAACATTAAACTGCACATTAACAAAACTTTCACCTGCTTCACTCCTTTTTATTTTTTCCTTTCTCATTTCTTCACTCTGTGTTCTTATCCTCACTGCCCTCAGTATACTTCTTATGTACAACCCATTGTGTTGGCCTCTGAAGAACTCTTACTAAGAAACACAAATTATTGAGTTGATATATCTGTGTACTACAATCCCAAGTAACTGAAATAGAAAGAAATATGATGCACTTTAGTTATCAGAACAATAATGTATTGTCTTATACTCTCATTTTCATTGATTTCGTCTGTTATTACAATAGGCCTTATTTTAACTGTGTAAAGAAATCTCAGTAAATGTCAGATGTAGAAACTCTTGGAAAACAAAACTTTAAAGACTATGTAAGGGCCATTGGCCTGAATCAGCCATCCTTTAGCGTTTATAGTGTCCGTACAATGGCCTCTGAATATCTTCCTTTTAGAATAACCCTTATCTCTAAGCTACATATCTTTCATTTCTTAGAAATAACCACCAGAAATGTCCTCTGAAACCCCTTACAGCAGCCGAAGTTGCACAGTCCTCAGCTGGGTAAAGCACAAAGGAAAGGCAGCTTTATTTTGTTCAGTTTAGAGAAATTTGTCCTTGGGAAATGTTTGTTATGTTTAATTATGTTCCTTTGTCTCTTCCAGAACTTTTCCTGTTAAAGCAATATTGATCTAAACCCCTTTCTATCCATGCATTCCGTCTCACAGATCACTGTGTACAAGACAGACATTCCAAAGAAATTGAATTTAGAGAAAAATACTTAGCGCCAAAAGAATTATTCAAAGTACTGGTTTCTGATTGTATATTTTCTCATTTGTTTGTTCCTAAAATATGGAAGCACAAAGGTGATTTCTTTCTACATTGTACAATTAAGAGCCTTGAAAGGCTGTGAGATGTTGGAGGGAAAATAATCATATGCTAACAGGAAGTACATTTTTGGATCAATTTGCATAGTTCTGCACCTGCAGCTAGTTTGCTCTGCCTGTGATGGACAGGTGTCTGTTGACTCCTTCTTGAGATCACCTTGGCTCATGGAGCTAAGGAAGCACTTGTCATTCCAACCACATCTATGGCTATTTAGAGACTAGGGTAGAGAAAAAAAAAAAGCAAGAACAAATAGAAAATTGGATGATAGGTGGCATAATTCAAGGTGAATCTTACTCTTGGGGATAGTCTGTCTTTCTGTGAAGGTATTGTAAACAATAGATGTAATTTATGTTATGGGCACATTCTTAATAACTTTCTAATTATCTGATAGTGAAAATAGGAATTCTGATAGCAAAGAAGATTAAAAGGAGAAAAAAATTGAGAGTAACTGGCTGGTTAAGACATTAATAATAAAATGCGACATTTCGCTTTTAAGTCACTGGTTCTAACTCAGTCCATCAAAAGGGTGACAAGCTTTGGTGTTAATGTGATAGTTTGGTGTAGTCATAAATATTCCAGAGTATCACTCATAGTTGTTCATCATTTTACTTTCTTTCTTTTGTTGTTGTTGTGTTTTTTTTTTCTGTTGTTGTTGAGTAACTAAATTAAGTCTGTTTATTGCTTAGATCGTGATTCTAGTTTGCTATTTTTCACAGACACTTCATTCCTGTCCAGAGAGATTCCAGAGAAGTTGAGTAGGTGATTGTTTTTATCAGAGATTTGGAGGACTTATTGATGACTTTGGTGTGTTTCCCATAATAACTACTGGTTTCATCGTTTGGATTTTAATCTTAAAAAAAAAAACCTGTCATTTAGTTGATATTTGAGAAGAACTAAATTCACGATGTGCCTTCCTTTTTTATCTTTTCTTACTTCATTTGGCATAGCTTTGGTTTCTGGGTAATTTTAGAAATGTGACCAAAAATAACTTTCTGTAAATGCCACCCAGATTTTTTCCAGCCTATGTCTACACTCAGTTCTATGGAAGTGTAACGCTTGGGTGGTATGGACTGGTGGCCAAAACAGTGGGTATGAATACCGCAGGAAATGGGTATCATTTACGTAATGCAAATACACTGTAGCAACAGCATTGCTAACAAGTCCTGGGATAGCAGCTTTTTCCACAAGTAATTAGTTATTTAGCACACCCAAAGGGGAAGAGGTTAAACTTTAAAGAGAAGAAACAGCTTCGAATAAAATTATTTTTCTCATCAAATAAGCATTTTTCTAAAACTTATCAACCCTAAATATATTGTGGATACATACAACACTCTAAGTCAGGTCTATATTTTGAGGGTTTTGAAAATTTATGGCATTGTGCAGAATGAAAGAGGAACATTCTTATATTCACTAGAGTCTATATGATAGATAGCACTGGAAGTATCCTGGTGTTTAATAGCTCATGATTTTGAGTCTTCAATTTAATATCTTTCCTATTATTAAACTAATGAGAAATCTTTCATTTTTATTTTTGTAACACCAGGCATCAAATGTATTTTGATTTTCTGGCTATGTAGAAAATATGAATAGAGATGACAAACATGCATTTGTTCCCCTTAAAATTAGATTTTATAATATGTGTTTCCTATGTAATATGGAAATTCATTCAAGATATAAGTATGTGTACATAAAATCCTTGGTATATAAAAGATGAATCCAAGTTACTCTCTTCTTTCTTTCGAATATTGTAGATGAAGTGTAAGTACTAGTGGATAAATACAAGTGAGATTAAAACAAAAATACTACTTAGATTAAAATTAAACAGTAAGCTAGCACCAAACAAGAAAAAACCCATGAATATAAATAAAACATCCCTATTGACATTGATAATAATGATTTTTTTTCCTTTGTAAAAAATTGTAGATTTTCCTGTGCTATTGTGGCGATGGTGTGATAGGGGTGTGGTGTGCTTGATGCAAATATAAGCAACTTGTTTCTGCCTCATAGTGTATGTTCAATATTCCAATCTAATCTGTTCGTAGCTAGAAAATTCGAATAAGTACTTTGCCCTCATAGAAAACCTATCATGAGTGATTGTAAGTGAAAGTATAGACACAAGGATGGTGTGTCTAGGATAGCTTGTTTCTGGAAGCCTGAATGAAACAACTGAGGAACGAAGAAAGGACAGATGCACAGACACAGATACAGAAAAACTAGAACTGGATGAGTCATGCTCACTCTAAAGGCATAGCAACCACCAGGACATCTACAACCCTGAGCCCCAGTACAGTTATTATGTATAGCACAAGACTAGGGTCGCCTGCTGTCAGTAGGAAGTCTCTATAGGAGACTAGTCTCAGGCTGTGACCATTCAGGAGCAAGAGGTCCCATGGTTGGTGCTCTCTATGTGCTCCATGAATGTTCATACCGAGACACAGAGATCCAAGGAAAGCTTTGCTAATTGCTGTGGATCTGAGGCATTGGATCCTTTTCATTGACACCCATTCATTTCGGACTTTTATCTTCTCTTATTGGCTTTTACCATTCCCCACATAAGGCTTTTATTTATCTCATCTTTAAACACTTTTGACAGTTTCATGTTTTATGTCATATGCTTTCTCACACTCACACCCTCACACCCTCTTAAGCCCCACCTCCCAATCAATCCCCCTTTATCTTTAATATCTGTTGTTCCATTTTAGTTTGTAATTTATGCACCACTGGGCTTAACCGGGTACCATCTCTGATTCCCTCCTCTCTGGCAGAAATGAATCAGAGTGGATTTTGTCACATGATCCTCCCTATCATAATCTGCCTCACCATGAGCTTGGAGTCAACAGAGTGAAAGAAAATTGCTCAATAACCTCCAAACCCATGAGTAACATAATCTCTTCTTATACATTTTTTCTCTCTTCAGGCACTCTACTCACAGCTACAGAAAGCTCACTAAAAACAGACTCTTGATCTTAGGAAGTGTCATTTAGAAGCCATTGGAATTGGTTTTAAGGAGGAATTAAAAAATATTTGTAGATGTGGGCTTGAGGAACCACAGACTATGTGTCAGCTTATTGCATGATTCTTGTGGGATCTCAGCAGCCCAGAATGTTTATATGATAAAACCTATAAAACTTTGTACATGTGAGGTGTCAGAGGGGGACAAAGACTGTACTGGGATTTGAAACAGAAGTCATTCATGTCAAAGTATGGCAAAGAACTAGTCTATATTTTTCTTTATGAGTGTTTCAGTTTAAAGATGGCAGACAATTTTGGAAGAGGAAACTCCAAGGGAACCTAGTAACTAAATGTGCCATAGATTCTTATGGCTGATATTAGCAGGGATTACAATGAAAACTTGAGTCCAAAGGCAGCACAATGCATATTTTATTTAGGCAACTCTGTATAAAATTAAAGCCAAATGGAATTGTTTCTGAAAAAAGTATCACCATTAAAAAGAAGTCAAGTACTTTGGATCTGATCTGTAAGTAAGATGCCTTGAAGGGCTCTCTGTGATTTGTCTTTATATTTTCATCACAGGCGCAAGGATAAGAAAGGATAGCCATTTTAAAGACCTTCCTTGGAGAAGAGAGTTCCTCAGGGATGTCCTGTTCTCATAGTTAAAGTGTCATGCTGTCTTCTCAGGACAACTGTCACTACATTCACCAATCTTGCCACTTAGAGGCCACTGCAATGGCTCACCCAAGACCCTAATGCTGCCTCAGCTAGTGGTTGTCTTTGGTGCTATCCTCATCCTGCTGGCTTTATAGGAATATGTAGATGGTTAGAGTTGTGGTGCCCTGAAAGGTTTCAGTCACATTTCAAAAGAAAGCCTGGGAACCAGGCGTTTGTTGACAGAATCAGGATCTCTGTAGGTATCCTATGGAAGAGCCATGCCTAAAGATGTAACCAAGAGGTTATTGATGCGATGAAAACTACAGGAAGTTAGAGATTCTGGGAGCGTGAAACATCTGCTGTGGTAAGCTGTAGGCAGTGAGTAGGGATGGCCCAAAAAGAGAGGCCACAGGGATGGAATTACCTAAGCTTTTGGGAGGTCACAGCATAAAGCCATGGGCCAAGAATGTTAAACATTGATTGCTGTATTTAATGTTTTCCTTACCGAGTTTCTTTATTGCATTGGTTTTAGTTTTCCTTTCTATATCCAACTCCTCCTTTATGGAGTGAAAAATGTTTAATCTGTGCCATTGGGTCATGGCAGTGTATTCCAGTAAATTGCCTTTAAATATGTACAAGACCTCAGAATCAAGTTAGCGTCCAATCTCCAAATTTGATCCTTTGAACAATTTTAGAGCTAGTTAGGTTATAGGACCTCTCTAAGTTTGGCTGCCTATGGTTTGCACTATGGCATAGATGGTCATGAGCTTTAAGGGAATTTCCATCATAATATGATAATTTGATCCCACGAGCTCATTGTTAAAGACTTGACTTCCTAGCAGGCAGTACTCTTTCTTGAAACTTAAGGAGGTGAAACATAGCTAGGGGATAGTTATTATGGGCTGCATATTACTATGTTCCATGTCTTCCTACCCTGAGCTGAGAAGAGCACAGCCTATTTTTCTACATGATTTTCCTGCATTTTTTTTTTTTTTAGTCACAGCCCTAGAGTGAACAGAAGTGTTGAAGAACCCTTCCTCCTTTGCACTCTTTCTTGTTTTCTTCAATATTTTCTTACAGTGACAGAGTTTGACTAATATGGGTGTATGAGGAGCCTTAGAAGGGGTCTGAGAGTAATCTGCCCATCTCTGCATGGAAAATGGTCATACATAAAATCTATGTAGCTAGAAAATGATTCTCCGACCCGAGGCCTAGGACACAGTGTGTCACTTGGGTGGACACATGAATCATCTTACCTATGGTGTAAAAGGCTCACCAGAGTAAAGAGTGACCTGACAAGTGCCCATTGTTTTTGTACTTCTTTGTGTTGAGGCAGGAGGGAGGAAGGGAAGGTAGGAGAGGGGAATGCGAGGCAGCATTCAGATTTCTTATCCTTACCCCAGTTCTAAGGGAAGCCACGTTTTTATGTTTGTAGAATATGAAGTTCACATGTATTTATCACGTTCTTCTCCCTATTACAAAATAGTGCCTCCTTGTGACTTTAAAGAATGGAGAATGGAAACTTAAAAATAGGGCATTCATTTCTTTGTGGCCTTTCTGCTCTTTATTTAAAAAATGCCTTCATGTGACCTCATAAAAGCAGAATTCTATTTACTTCTTAGGATAATGCTTTGCCAAACAATAATACCCACAAACTGTGTAAAGAACCCCGATGAAGTTCTATTTCAGTAAAAAACTACTTGTGGTAATTTGAGTGTAAACGGCCCCATAGGATCGTACATTTGAACACTTAGTCATCAGTTGGTAGACTGTTTGGGAAAGACTGGGAGTAGATACTGGCCTTGAAGGAATCAGTGTGACCTTATTGGAGGAGGTATGCCACTGGGAGTGGGCTTTTGAGGTTTCAAATTGTCCACCTTAGGCCCAGTGTCTCTTTCTATTTGCCTCTCTGCAGATCAGGACATAAAATTCTCAACTAGGGCACCAGCACCGCTGCCATGCTCCCTGCCATGTTATTAAAGGACTAAGCCTCTGAAACTATAAGCTAGCCCCAGTTGAATGTTTTCCTTTATAAGAGTTGCTTTGATTATGGTGTCTCTTCACAGCAATGCAACACTAAGACAGTTTACTGCTTTAAAACGAGCTCCTGTTTTAAAAAGAACGATTTTCCGATTCCCATGGGATTATATAAATCCAGTTGAAAAGCACTTAAATAATTTCTTCTAGGGATTATAAGGGAATAATTCCTGAAGGCTAACTCAAAACTTCCTGCTAGTCCAAGTTCACAGCAGTGACTGAGTCCCCAAAGCTTTTTTACATGCATCTTCTTAGGGGATCACTGTAACAGCTCTGGGAAGAGTGTTCTAATTTGGGGGCTCTGTGTAAGAAAAACTAGGCTTGGGTCATTGCTTATGGTTGTTCATGGTCACCCAGCTGGAAGGAGAAGAGGCAGGAATAAAACAACAGGGTTCTGATGCCGCGCTGCATGAGCGTCAGGCTTTCACTTTCATTTTGTTAGCCGCTGGGTTAGGTGTTTTATTTGATGCATATAACTCAGAAATTGCAGAGGAAACTAAGAGGGGGGGCATTCAGTTTAACACATATTTGTGGTAGACATATTATTTTGTATGATAATATATTCTTTTTATACTTCCCAGGGACAAAAAATTAGATCTGCCGACACTGTCTCACTCTTTGAGAAACTGTTTATTTACCATTTCCACTACTGCTGTTCTTTTAGCGCTGATCTAAGCCTAAATGATTTTTAAATGAAAAACTGAGCCCATAAGTGCTTACATTAAAACAAACAGGCCAGTGAGACAAGTAATAGATTATCTTTAACATAGCCATAGATTATTTAAGGTACACATTTAAGAGCACTACATCTAGTACTGTGTGCATCTTATAAAATATTTTTTTTCTTTTTACCCACAGATTTTTACAATTTGTTGTGCACTGTAGACTCACCATGAAGCACCTTAGCTCAGATGTATAAGTTGATTGGTATGGTGCTGAAGGAAATTCATGAAGTCTTGTATCACACTCAACCTCCAAAGCAGAAATTGCCAACCTCTATTTTTTTTCTAAGATTTATTTTATTATCATTATTATTTTTGAGTATTTACCACATTTGTAGAATGGAAGTGACAATATTGATCCTTGCTTTGAATAACAGGCAGTGCCTCTGAGATATCCTTTTAGCTAGCAGCTTTATTCTGGACAAACAACCTATGCTTCTCCTGCTGTGCCTCTGCCCTGTGCTTGTGGCCAAGCTTCAGGAGAATTGGACAGTCCAAGGCATGGCTGAACTGGCTCATCATAAGAGGCCCCTTCGAGCTGCAGCTGCATGTGGCAGGGCCCTTTGTCAAAGAGGTGAGGTCCACTTTGGGCTGAATGTCTTACCATTACCATAAAGGAGAATAGTAGACTCAGCTGGTCATGGCTGTACTTGGAGACTCTACTATGTGGTTGTTTTTCTGCCTGCCTTCTATTGTCAGATGCAGATCCCAACTGAATCACAATAGGTAAAGACAGGTGGGAAGAGTTGCTCCACAGGAAGACACAGATTCCTATTGCCTTCCTATAGGTTAAATTGGAAGATACAGGACTTCTGGATGGCCTGGTGGACTCTAGTGAGAACAATTATAGTAGCATATGTGATGAGATTCTTGGTCCCTGGGGAAACAAGATCCCATGGCTACAGACTGTAGCTTGCATTGCAAAAACTGTATACTATTGCAATTTCCTCTGAGATTAAACTGTCCACACAGATGGGAAGCCTCACTAAGACACAGTATGTACAGAAGGAGGTAAAGCAAGATGTTCTAGGAAGATGTAAAGCATCCTATCCTGTATGGAAGCTCTTAGACCCAGGAAGTAAATTATTCAAAGTAGTTTTGGGAAATCCATAAAACTGACCAGCTTTACTGGGTCCCTTCCTTCTCCAAACATATATAAACAGTAAAGGACTTTTAAAGGACTTTTGACAAGTTGGGCTATCTAGAAAATTGAAAGATAGATTGTAAGATACAGATCATATGAACTGCCTGAGAGAGGCTCAAACTCAAGTACCATAGTGCCTAACTCCAACCTGCTGACATGCTAGTAGACTTGTTGTGTTCCCTAGATTATCAGCTTTTGTGAACTATCTGCTGGAGTGGGCTTTGGTGATGCAGCTGTCTATGAGTAATTTCTGTTCTTGTAAGTAATCCTTCATCCATATTCCTCTAAATAAATAAAATAAAACCCACTGAAGGACCAACCTGGAGCTTAGCAGTATGTTGTTGGTTTCCTATCCATGGTTGTAGATGTTTGTTCATATCTCCCCATTACCAATGTCACACACAAATTGCTAAGGTTAAAAAAGCAAAGGCTAAAAGAACTTGGTACCATTCAGTGGTAATATATCACTGAGTTTTCTCATTAAAAAATGAACATTGTAATTTATCTAGTAAGTATTTTGGGTTGAGGGCAATAATACTAGAAAACAAAAATTCTTTCATTCAATACAGGCACAATGGAATCACATATCAGACACAGTGAATAAGTCCACATGCCTAGGTCACGTGGTAAAACCACAGTATGAAAGTCAAAGAACTATGTCCCCTCCCTAAACAAAAGCTCAAATCAATACTCCTCTGGGAATCTTCTCCATTGAGAATTGGCTAGAGGAACCCATGACACTAAAATTAAAAGAACAATTATTTACACAATCAAAGAATTTAAGGAGATTAAAGAGGACATTAAAAAGGATTTGAATGAACATGAGGTTAGTAGAATATTCCTGAGTGAAGTACAAAAAAATAAAACTTAGTTGAATCAAATTAAGGACAATGTGGGATTTGAGAGGTGAATTCAATAAGATGTAGGTAAGAAGAATACTCACGTTTAAATGAAGATGGAAATAAAAAATCTAATAATCCAGTTAGAATCTTAGAGGGAAGCCTTCCCAGTATAATGGAAGCTTATATTTAGAACTGAATAAATAAATGATCAGCTGACCCATTGTTGCGACCACTCTATTACTTTATAAAAATGTAAATGACAATACGTTTGTCCATTTGGTTCTGAATTCTTTAACTCTTAATGTTCTAATATCTTAATTTTACTTTGCTTCAAGCCCTGATATTGGTAGTCTAAAAGTTTTATTTTTCTCATACTTTAAAAAAAGGTTTATTTATTATGTATTATGCATATACCTGAATGAATTGATGGGCACTATGTGTGCACAAGTGCCCACAGAAGCCAGAAGAGGACATTGGATCCAGTAGAACTCATATAATTTGTCTAGTACCAGGTACTATGAGGCACCTGGTAACAGGACCTAGTCCTGAGTAAGAATGCTAAGTTCTCTTAACAATTGAGCGATCTCTCTAACCACATTAACTTATTATTGCCTTAGCTCTATATATAACTTTTACCATTTTCCTTTCAACTTCTGAAGCTGAAAAAATAAATCTGGTTTTGGGATTTTAATCTTGGATCATGTAAAATCTATTAGATTGGTTTTGTGGATTGGGCATTCTTATAGAGTGATTCTTCTGATCTTTAGTTGTTTAAAACTCACAGTGACTTTTAATTATAAAATTTCCATTAACACTTAGACAAGAAATCAAACTCAAATTAACAATTACTTTATGTATTTTATATTAACCTAAATTACATGTTAACAAATTTCTCTACTAGACTATAAAAAAGTTTACTTACTACTCCCACTTACAAAGAATGCCTCAATTTTCTTCTCCTTTGTCTTTTATTTTATTTTATTTTTGTTTTTCAAGACAAGGTCTCTTTGTGTAGCCTTGACTATCCTGGACTCACTTTGTAGACCAGGCTGACCTCGAACTCACAGTGATCCACCTGCCTCTGCCTCCCAAGTGCTGGGATTAAAGGCCTGAGGCAGCACCACTCCGCTTCAATTTTCTGCTAATGTTTATTACATTTGCCACCAGGAAACATGGATTTCAACCTCTGATTTTGCCTCTGCCATTTATGTTCATACTTAGCTTATATCAGGTAGCTTTTCACCTCACTAGTTCTTGCTGCCGTAAACCAATAGAGGCCACTGCTGATGTGGTCACATTGTTGCTCTCAACAGGAAAAATGACTACCTAGTTCTGCCACTCTACAACATGTAAGATTATATACAGGATGCCCAAGTCAGTAAGCTCACACACCAAAGTGAAAGGCTTATTCAACCTTCAAATCCCTAGGATGCTACAGACTCCTTTCCTTTGGCATGGTTTCTTTACATTTTGAAATTTAACTTATGATTATCAATTGCTTAGTATCAAGTCCAAAACTAATTGTTAAATAATAATATCTCACTTTCTATTTACATTCACATGTACGAGTATATTGGGTATCTTTTCCTAAGCTCATTGGCTTTTCAAATATTTTCTTTGGGAAAGTATCTGCTCAGATGTTTCTTTTTAGTACATGTTGATACTATGTAGTGTTTTGTCTCTTTGAAATTTTATCATTTTTTTTTTTTATGGTGAAAACTTTCAAACTCATTTCTTTTTTTAAAATATATTTTATTAATTTATTCATATTACATCTCAATTGTTATTCCATCCCTTGTATCCTCCCATTCCTCCCTCCCTCCCATTTTCCCCTTACTCCCCTCCCCTATGACTGTGACTGAGGGGGACTTCCTCCCCCTGTATATGCTCATAGGGTATCAAGTCTCTTCTTGGTAGCCTGCTATCCTTCCTCTAAACTCATTTCTTTTAACCTTTAAACATTATCATTTACACCTCGCTTTCTGTTTTAATTGGCTTATTTGTCTTATTAGGGAGTTAAGATTTGTTTGTGCATTCTTCATAATGTATATCTTATTATCTTAATAATAATATTTTGTCATAATTATGAAGAAAGATAATTTCATAATTAGTCACTGCCATGTTTGTCTATTGTATTTTAGAAACTTTATTATATTTTATCCATTTGTTTTACATGCATGTATGCATGTGTACATGTGCACTTATGTGTGTATGATTTGTATGTATGCCTTATGTATGTATGGGCAATTTGAAGGAGTTGGTTTTTTCTCTTCTACCATGTAAGTCGCAGGAAGCAAACACAGGTCATTAAAAGTGGCAAAATGTCCTTGCTTCAGCCGCAAACAGAATTCTGCCTAAAAACGGGCAAGCTTGGATGAAGGCAGAGTCGATGCTAAACTCTGGCAAGACAGCGTAAGCAAGTCCTCAATAGTTCCTGCCTCACAAATATGTCTGTCAGATCCATTGGGCCAGAAGGCTGCAGATGATGCTCTAAAGGGTGACTGCTCAGGCAGCAAACTGTCTCTGTCATCTTCTCACTTTGGAACCTGCTAATGTGCACTTCATGTTTACATAGGTAATTAATTTTATTCCTTCTCAAGTCTCTGCTGGGGTTGAAGACCAGATAGTTTAGCTTTACAATTAAGCTAAGTTGTTTAGGGGTTAAGATGTTTTTAGGTCTAGGTTGATGTTTTAAGTTGATAATGATGACATATGATAGATAGTGATTTACAGTCAAAATTTTGGACACATCAAGATAGGAAAGATGTTTTCATCAAGGTTCTCAAATAATAATAGCCAAAACACTATGAATGTAACATTTATATAATTTCTGATTGTTTTGTGGTTCTTCTTACTGTAGGTAGTTTATTGTCATTATGTGTAACAATATAAATATTTATATAAACAAAGAAAAAGGACCCACAGCACAGGGGAGCTGAAGATCACTTGCTTTTTTTTTTTTTTTTTTAAGATCTTATCTTGACCTTTTTGAAGAATAAAATGTCTTAAATTTTAAGAAGTTGCACTTTGAAAAAAAAAAAACTATGTCTTTTGCATTCTAGACCAAAATTTTCAAGATTTCTTTTATACTGTAAGGTTTATGTTACGAACCCATCTTACTTTTTGCTTGTGAGAAAAATCTTGGTGTTTCTCTTCCTGTAATAATATCAGTTATTTCAATACAATTTACTAAAAGATATTGTTTTCCTTATTAAATTGCTTTGGTGCTTTTTATAAATCCCAGTTGAAAATGACTGCTCTTATTTTGTGTGCTGGCTTTTATTCTGTTTCAAGAATGCTTCTATCTAGATTTTCACCAGTGTTATGCTATTTGGTTGCTGTCAGTGTAAGGATTTTATTGAAATTTAGAAGGGGGCACCTCTTTTTTTATTTAATTAATTTATTCATATTACAACTCAATTGTTATCCCATCTCTTGTATCTTCCCTTTCTACCCTCCCTCCCGCTGCTTTCACCCTATTCCCCTCCCCTAGGTCTATGACTGAGGGGGACCTCCTCCACCACTGTATGGTCATAGGCTATCAAGTCTCATCTTAGTAGCCTGCTTATTCTTTCTTTGAGTGTCACCTCTTATCTTTACTTTTTTATAGATAACTTGTCTCTTCTAGGTTGTTTGCTTTTCATATTAATGAACAAATTTCTATTAGAGAGGATGTAGAATAATTGAGATTGTATTTGTTCTATAAATCCATTTAAAATCATTTTTTGAACACTATTCACTCATCTAATTTCTGAATGTATCAATATCCCCTTACTTAGGTCATTAATTTCTCTCATTAAACTTCTGTTATCATCAGGACATAATTACATATTTTTTAACACATTTATTTGCCAATATCTCACATTTTAACATATTCATAAATATGTAATTTGTATATTATTTACAGTTTTTTTTTTACTGCTACTGTATAAGTATATAAAATAGTTTGGTATATTAATGCATCCTCCAGTTATTAAAATATAATGTTACTTTCAACAGCTGGTAGAGTCTTATGGATATTCATCTAGAAACAGTTTTCTATATACATAAAACTTTTTTTTTACTTTATAGGTTTTCTTAACTGCAATGGCTAATATCTCTAGTGTAACTTTGAATTATACTATTGTGGGCAGAATATTTCCTATAAAAACTTCTCAGTTTGCCAAAGTAAAGTTTGTAGATAGCTTACAGTTTCAAAATTTTTATGTTTCTTAACTCTTAAAATTGTATTTTATTTTTAATTAATACATTTATGTGTCTTTTTTCCTTTTCTCACCAATACAGCTAATTAAATTATATTTTCTTTCTTAATCGCCTTTTCATTGCTAAATAAATACAGCCTGTTTGTAAGGTTTTAGCCTATTTTACTCATTAATTTTCAGATAAATGTTTAATTTTATTTAGGAGAATTTTTTTCTTCTGTTTTTTTGTTTAGTATTAAAACAGCATTTTCAATGAAAGCATTTTTTCTTTGAATTTCCTTTTTTCCTTAAGAGCAGATAAAATAGTCCTTAAAACCATAGATGAGATGACAAGGATTCCATTTTTTGTTCATTAGGATGTAATATATTGCCTTCTACAACAGTATTCAGCACTGTAAACATTTTTAAATGAGTCATTGACTCATAATGAACGGGTTGATGAGGAGTATCATCCTTTAGTCTGCTTCTCCTTCTGTCTGAATCACAGAATCCTCCTCTTGGAGGTGAGTGAGTAGACATGCATGTTACCTAACCTTCTGTGTGCTTTGACATCTATTGAATATGTCTTGTGTTCTGCAACTTTGAACGTAAGACAAAAAAAAAAAAAAAAAAAAGTTGGCAGCCATAACTTTTTTACGTATTTCCAGAACTCTCTTAGTAGAACAACTTTTAGTCTTCCCTTGACTTTTTAATCTCTCTTTGGGTGAGTTTTGTGTTGAGAGATGGTTTTGTGCACTGTGTATTCAGATGCTGATTTCTGCGCCCAGAGATCTGGGTAGTCTAGGAGTAGGCATTGTTGTTATCATTGAAGACTCCCCTGATCCATGCTGTGTCTAAGTTGCTCTCCATCATCTCTGATTGTTTAGTAAATGGTTGAACAGCCAATAGCTGGGCAGGAGAGAATTGAGGCAGGACTTCTGATCCCAGTTAAGGGGTCCCAAGTGGGAAGAGACAGGGAGATGAAGGAGAGTAAAAGGAGAGAGGACAGGAGGTCCCATGAAGGAGTTGCCATAAGGATAAGGATGGAGCAGGCGCAGCCAGGGTGAGACTGACCAAATGACAGTCACATGGCTGTGAAGCTGGCCCTACCAGCATAGGTTGGCTAGGTGAGTGTCTGCCCAGCTATAGTGCCTAAAACTATTTAACATGTGTAAACGATCTCCATGTCATTATTTGGGAGCTACAACAGGCGTTGAAGAGGCCTTACTTATTTTTACAGCTGTGGCGTTAATATCTGCAAGTGTACCTCCAAGCTATACTGAAAGTGGTATGAGTTTCTCTTATATTTTTAATCATCTAGTTTAGCAATAATAGGTATTAAGAAGAATCCAATCCAGTCATATCAGTGTGCAAAAGAAATGATTAAATCTCAAAGAAAATAAGTATTTCCCCCCATCTGTAAATGACCTCTTGCCAAATGCATAGTCCTTTGAACAACAAAGTAGAAAGGCTCTGACGATGAAAAGAGAACTTGAGTAACTGAAGTGTCTTCTCTGCTCACTCTCACTTATCCTCCAAAGTAGAAATATTAAGACCAAAGGAGATTTTTAAAATTGCTGCGACAGGCATGCTTGAGGGTGTCAACATGTTAGTAAAATTACAGCTTTAAGAGTAAGCTGTACACCATCTCCCACACTTTTTCAAAGGGTTAAGGTCAGATGTATTTTCTAATCATTTTTCTTAGCTTGGAAATGTTATTTATTCCAGTGCCTATACCAAGACTTGAAGATAACTTCATTTCTTATAGTTTAGGGCCACAGTGAAATTCAAATGATGCAGTGAAATGATTTTATATATGTAGAGGTCCATCCTCACTTGTATGCATAATTCTTACTTAGAAAGAAGTTGTTTTCAAAAGCACATTTTCAAGAAGACTTGAGTCTTTCCCCATTACATAGAAACCCTAATTAGCTCCCAAAGAAATGTAGTTTTCTTTTTCTTGAGGGGGAAGTCTATTTTATATCACCAATATATCTTCCTTTCTTCAGTCATTGATTTTAACTTAATAAATCTCCATATTTGTTTACCTTATTTGTGAAAGAGAAAGAAAATAGAGAACCCATTTATGGACAGGTGTGTGTCACTTCTGTCTACTAACAATGTGCCTTCTTCCAAAATAAGAACGTGACCTAATTACTTAGACTATCAGCTGGGAATGATATCTAGGGATGACCTCATAAAGTGAGCTAGAAAAAGAGACACACTTCAGTTGTTCAGTAGTTGTGTACTTGTATGAAACTAGGTTGCATGTTTCCACAGTTGGGGAGGAATCACTGTTGGCAGCTGTGGGGTGGAGAACAACACTGGTACATAGATGATACTGGAGGCAGAAAATTAAATCCTTCGATTTGTGTCTTGTATATCTTTAATGTCATCTGACAAGCCTTTTACTTGCATCTCCTGATAACTGTGAGCCTTTGGAGAAAAATGAGACCTGACAAAACGTCGTTTTAGTTTAAAAGTTATTATGCAGATGAAAGATGGAAGCAGAAAAGGCAAAAGAAAATGAGAGAAAAGGACCAATTCATCTTTAAGATATATATATATATATATATATATATATATATATATATATATATATATTCCAATATAATACTAATATTTCTTATTTTACTCCAGAATAAACTCAAAATAGGAGGAAACTAGATTTCAGCAACTAAAATATCACTCATGTTCAGTTTTAAAATGTTGCTAGATAAGAGCTGTTGTATCGAGAAAGTCATATCACACTCTCCTCTCAACTGTGGAGAATATTCTGACCATTGGCTAGATCTGGGAAGGGGTTTAAAGTTTACCTCCTGTATTGTCCTTGGCTGGTGCCTTAGTTTGAGCGGGACCCCTGGGCCCAAATCTGCCTATCATATTGTTCTACTTGTAGGTTTCTAGGACCCTCTGTATCCTTTTATTTTGCTATTCTCCCATGCGTCTCTCATTTAGAGTCCCAATAGGATGCCTTCCCCTCTGTCCCAGTTTCCTGGTACTATGGTGCCTCACATTTGACCATGTCCCCTGGAGGGGGAGACCTGGTGGCACTCAGAGGAAGGACAGCAGGTAGCCAAGAAGAGACTTGATACCCTGTGAGAATATATAGGGGGAGGTAATCCCCCTCAGGAACAGTCATAGGGGAGGGGAATAATGGGAGAGTGGGGGGGGGAGGAATGGGAGGATACAAGGGATGGGATAAACATTGAGATGTAACAAGAATAAATTAATAAAAAAAAAGAAAAAAAAACAAACAAACCAAAAAATAAAATAAAATAAAATAAAAGAGCTGTTGTATCTATACACTGTCTAAAACATGTCTAGCAATGTGTGTTTTCTTTTTGTTCTAATTTTTGTCTAATCTTAAGTGAAAGAGGAGAACAAAGGTATTTAAAATAAATTGGGAATATATAAATAAAAAATTTGAATGGCTAAATTGCCACAGAGTTTTGTTTGTTTGTTTGTTTGTTTTGGTTTTGTTTTTGTTTTTCGAGACAGAATTTCCATGTATAGCTTTGGTTGTCCTCGACTCGCTTTGGAGACCAGGCTGGCCTTGATCTCACACAGCTCTACCTGCCTTGCCACTGACTTTTCTTAATACAAAGGCATAAATTATTTTCTCATTTTTTGAAATATTTAGCCATACTTTATCGTTAGTATTCAATTGTGTTAGATTTCAGTAACACTACAATTAATAAAATAGGACACTTTATAAGTCATATTAACACTTTCCATCAACAGTGTGTTAATTAGAAGTATATCAGTGATTTCGCCAGAAGTCAGCTTGCTCCTGGCATATGAAAGAGAAGTGGCTGACTCAGTTACTTAGATAACACTGCTCCATGTCTTGGCTTGTGACTTTAATATTTGCTCCCTCTCAAGTGGTGGAACCATTCAATACTACAATTCTTTGGTTCTATTCCCTCAAGTTCTTTCAGAATGTTTACATTTATATTGGCCTGTCTTTATGATTGTGAAATCATTATTTTTATTATTTTAGTGAATGTCAAATAGAAAAACTATGGTATTCAGAGGGATTGACACTTTGATCTTATTTTATCTATAGTAGAGAGGAGGCTGCTATTATTGGAAAATTAAGAGTAATCAATTGATATAACCCTACTAAATACCAAATTTAAAACTGAATCTTCGTTCAAAACATATTTAACATAATAGTTAGATTTATTCTTAATTTAGACTATCATCTCAGCGAAAGACGTAGATAAAACCAATTAAGGTGATTAAAGAGGAGAGAAAATCAATATATTTCTATAAATATAGGAACTCAGGCAGTAGTAGGTAATTAGGAGATTAATATGATAGTTCTTAGTGAGTTAATCAAGATGTTAAAGTTATTTTTCTATTTATGGAAAATATTTTTATGACTTTAATGATAAAGGGTAAAATTTTATATTAATTTACATTAGAAAGATTGCCTTGAAAATGAACAAGCTGATATCTAAAGACAGAAATACACACACACACACACACACACACACACACACACACACACACACCACTTAAATCAATATTGAAATCAGATAAAAAACAAATTGCCAAGTAAATATCACCAAAATATCTTATATTTGATTGCTTTCTGGAATTGGTTAAATTACTCAGGCAATTTCCATTGAAAAAAGATTAAAAAATGAAAGGGTTAAAATTATTTAAAACAACCAATAGAGTTCTTTGGAAAGCTATTGACAATCAGCCTTCCACAACTCTTTTATTTATAGCTTCAACCTCTCTTTAAAGTTTATAAATTGTCTGACTCCTACTTGAAGTTCAAGGGAATTCATTTTCCGAGTTGCTTGGTCTTTTCAGAGCCTCTACTACTTCATTCAAAGTAACATGTTGCGTGCGCACACACACAGACACACACACACACCCCTTGCGAATTCCCTACTTATTGATATTCATTCTGTATTTTATATTTGTATTTCAATTCTTGGAAGACTTGGGCACATTTGCCTCATTATTCTAAAAAACAGTGTACTTTTACGCATCCACCAAAATGTTTGTTTGCCTTTTATAACTCACATCAGCAATAACTACTTGAATGGTGTGGAAGACTTACAAAAATTGCTTTGGTAACACCTTTCATTATAATTTTTAATGTGAGCTTGCAATCCCCATTCTATCCTGCTGCTCTCTACACTCTCTGTATTTCCTTTGCAATTTTCTTTATAGTCCCCAAGCCAAGTGCCTGAATCCTGAACGTAACCTGGAAAGACAGTGACTAAAATGTGAGTTACAGAGATGAGAAGCTTGGGTTCTTTGTCTTGATTGACACTCAGTCAGTGTGACAACCCGAGCTCTGTGTATGGTTATAATCACTCTATTTGTAGTGTGTCTTACTGTGGTTCACTAGGACATTGTTCATCTTCCTTTTGCTTATTAATACAGTATCTGGGTTGCTGATGAACGCTGCCTGAACTCCGCAGAGAGATCTGGGGAATTGGTGGGACTCTCTTCTCACCTATTTTTTTTTTTCTAATATAAGACATTTTAGGTTAAAATTTGAGCTAGCAGCTACATGTTTGAGCATGGATCCCTTGGTTTGCAATGAAACAGCATGTCCCCTAGGATAGTGCTTTGAAGAGGAGATGACAGAAGTCCTGTTGGTTTGGCTTTGATGCAAATTAGAGCCCCTGCATTCCTTAGTTCAGATCACATTTGAGTTGTCTGCTGACATTTTCCAAAGACGGAGAGAAAACTTATTTTAACCCCAGAGGAAAAATAAAACCACCAGGTTCAATGAATGCTGCTTTTCTTTTCTCAGTAAGAGTGTATATAAATTCTTAAATTCAATTCCACTTTTATCTTCAGAGAATTCTCTTGCTGTTGTGTCAGCGGTTTTTAAGATGAAATTTTTAATTCTTGGTGCAATGGCAATGACTGAGGAAAATTCTCACAAAGTGTGAGAAAAAGCCAGGATTTAGTTTCACGATTTTATTTGGGAGTCTGGCATGCTAATACTTATTTAACTTCCTTTTTATGGGTTTTAACAGATAGCACCTGACAAAGAAAGCGGCACACATTTTTAAATCGAGAGTGGAAATACCATCTGGTTCTCAACAGTGTATCCATCCTCACCTGTCTTCCTCTTTTATGTTTTCACTGTAGAGTTTGGAGACACTAATTCTTCACCTTGCCAGCCTGCAGCCTACTGAAGAATGAGACATATGCAAACTTTACTGGACCACTTCTAAGGAGGTTTGTTTTTAAATTTCTTATTGAAAACATAGTATAGAGATCCACTTTGGCCTAAATACTGGACATCCATAAGATTCAGACGTTATAATACTGAACATTAAGAGAACATTAAGAGGAGGTAGAGTTAATACTGAACCTAAAACAATGTTGCAAGGAGGTGGAGTTGCCCCAGAGGATAGTGTGCCACAGAGCATGTTCTTCATGTTTAGATCTAGCACCTTAGTAACGACTCCAGAGACAGCTAACTTTTTAACTCCAGAAAAAAGAAAGCAACATGTGTTCAATAAGAGTTGTGTTATTCAGCCTGAATAAAATAAGACGTTTCTCCTTCTTCTATCATTATGCTTTGAATGGCCAGGATTTATTAAATATTAAACTTGATGTTTTTTAGAATATGAGAGAAAGCCACAGAGAATTGCAGAAAATTTGTGATATTCTACCAGACTATGTGCTATTTCAGTTCCATTCAAGAGGGACTGACAGATAGCTCCAGAGTGGAATAAACACACCAAATACCAGCCTTCTAAGGTCTAACTCAGGTGCATAGAAACCCAGGCCAAAGTCATAGCAATAGAATGAAATAGAGTTTGTGAAATGGTCCAGGACACTTTAGCAGGCAGTGTTTACTCTTAAGCATCTTTTCTGAAGCTGTGGGTCACAGGCCCAGGTGAGGTAGTTGAATGGATATCCAGGGATTTCATTGTAAAACAATATAGCTCAGCACATTTTCATTTAAGCTGTGTGTGAAGTTTTGAACATTTCAAATACATGTGATAAGAATGAGTAAAATGCTAATGTAATAGAATTGCACTTATCCACAATATGGAAAATGCTGCCTTTACAAAGCCTCACATCCCATCAAGTGCTCCAGTTCCTTCAATCAGTCATTCTAAGCTTAAACAGTCTTGATTTCAGAACCCAGATTCTTCAGTACTTGCATTTTAAAACTCCTATTTCTGTCTTATATATTTTTCTAAACTGATGCAAAAGAGACATTGAAAGTATGCAAGTGTCCTTATGAAAAGACAATTCTGTCCACGCTTCAAATCTGTGAAGCCTCTTCAACAGAAATTCAAAGTACTATACAGATCTTAAGTCAAAGCCTAAGTCCAAAGAGAAATTCATTCTTTTTGAATAATTTTAGCATAACAATAATTACTTGACATGTAGGTAAGTTTTTATATTAAATGGTAGTTGAAGGCTTGGTGGATATAATCTTTTCCTTATTTTCTATTAGGAAAATGAGGTAACATGATTCTCCAAGAGTAATGATTTGAGTACTAGTTTGAGATTAACTCTGATTGTATTTTATCAAATCTTTCCTTTATTTACAGGTGAAGAAATTCAAGAGAGGGAGAGAGAGACAGAGAGGGAGAGAGTATTATATAGTGATACTCACTGACTATTAAGTATAGAAGCTTTGATTTGAGCTTTACCTATTTACCTATGGAGTTTCTGGACATGGTTGTGTTAAATGCTAGTGATATGACTGAAAAAAAATTTTGCTCACACCTAAGAGACCTGAGAGATAGTCTTTAAGGAAGATGACAGCATAACCTTCCTGGCAGGAGGGAACTATTTTAAACTCTGGCATTAGTACTTTTTCTTTTGGTTAGCAGATAATTGAAGGGATAGTTCTTCAAAAACTCGAATGTTTTAATACTCTTATGCTGATTAGAGAAAAAAAAGCTAGAGCTTGGTGTCTCCTAAGGGAGGATCTTGCTTCCAGAAAGAGATTTCACATAGTTATGAATATATACCTTGCAGAAGAAAGAGGAATAGAGAAATTGGTGGGTCAATGATTATTATGACCACAAGTTTACCAGGACAGGTTACTTATGCATTGCTCTTTCCCTCTATTTAAACCTTAACTTCATGTTAGTATCCAGTATGTGGGTTTGGTGGTCACTGAATCTCTACTTTTGTCCTCCTTTCCAACATGGCTGCATTGAATACATTTCTGCCTTTCAAGGTCAGTTATCTGCACCTGGTCTACTGAGTGTTTCCAGGGCCCAAACTCTGCCCCTAACAGCTCCAATAACAACAGGAATCAGATTCATATGGCAACTTAAACGTATTTGACTACATCATATTTCACTTCAACATTCATCGACATAACTGAAAATAGAACATAAAAAAGCAACCTAGATACTCACGGCAGCACAGGTCTCTAATCTCATTACTCTAGAAGCTGAAGCAGGAAGATTGGAAATCTAGTGCAATGTTTTTAGGGGATTCCAGAGTGTGTGAACAGTGGGTCTCTGTCTTTATAGGTTTCTTGTGCCTAAGGCTCTTTTCCTTCTATTTGCTTGTATTGCCCTAATTGAATGTGTTATTTTTTGTTTTATCTTATGATATTTTGTTTATATCATTATTTTCTAATAATATACAGAAAAGGATGTGGATCCAGTTGGGAGGGAAGATGTGTGTGGAAAACTGCAAATAGCAGAGGGAGGGGAACCATAGTCAGGTTATATTAGATGAGGGGGAAATCTATTTTAAAAGAAAGAAAGAAAGAAAGAAAGAAAGAAAGAAAGAAAGAAAGAAAGAAAAAGATTGGGAGTACAAAAATATCCTGAACTAAAATCTGAAATAATGTTTAAAAACATGCATACAGACAAACAAGCAAATAAACAAAAATGGAAAATTAAATGAGTTCAAAGAAACTCTTACAGGAGGAGCTGTGTGGATCAATAGCCAAGGCCTGTCAATGTTCCTTATCTGTTCAAAATGCTGAAGAGGTTAGCTTCCTAACGAGGGGCGGGTCAAGGCAGAGGATCCTTTATACCCTCTTCATAGATAAAGTCTCTGCCCTTGGACTATACGCTGCTGCCTGGTGTGTACTTACCCTAGTGTCCTGACAGAGCAGAAGCTGTTAGGAATCTCAACCAAGAGGAGCAGAACTTCTCCCTGCCCAGGGTCCAGAACCTCTCAGTAAGAAACTCACAGTTTAATATCAAGGTGAGTTCAAAGAGGAGGAAGAACTGTCAGTATTTGAGAGTGTGGGAGGTTCAAGCTGAAGGGAGCTTTCTGTAAATAGACCTCTTAGGGAGAACAGCAATTAAACCCTGGGCCATCCCATTTACTACAGAAATCAGGGACAGCACTGGGAGACACATAGAAGAGTTGCAGGGGACAGAAGGACCTGGAGAGGATAGGAGCTCCACACGGATAACAACAGAGACAGAGAAAACAAATCTTGGCCCAGGGGGCCTTGCAGAGACTGATGTACCAACCAAGGCCCATGCATGATGAGGACGTAGACCCTTGCTCATATGTAGTCAACAGGCAGCACAGTCTCTATGTGAGACCCATAATATGGGGAGCAGGGGCTCCCTCTGACATGGACCCTGTTGTTCACTCACTGATACCTCCCCTCTGATGAGACAGCCACATATGGCCACAGAGGAAGAGGATGCAGGCAGTCCTGGTGAGACTGATAGGCTGAGACTGATGGTAGGGAAGAATGCTACCTCCTCTTTTTCGAAGATTAGGATGGGGGCGGGGTAGGGGTGGAAATGGGAGGGAGGGTGGGACAGGGAGCAGACCATGGAGGGGGCTACAATAGGCATGTAAATAAATTACAAATAAACAAACTAATAAAAATAAAACAAAACAAAAAAGGGTAAACAAACAAAGAGTTCACTGGGAGCATGAAAGCCCTCAAAGAGTGGGCCTCAGATAATGTCATCCATTATTGAATCACAATGAACAATTTATGCTTCCACATACTGGAGAAAAGATTAGAGGAACCAGCTAGTATCAGAGGAGTCTCCTGGGGTAGGGTGTAACACTAAGGAAGCAAAAGACTTAGCAGAAAGAAAAACAGAAGGGACTAAAAACCGTTAAGAAAAATCATTGTCATCCTACAGTGAGTGTCCACATGCCCACAGCTTCATCCTGAAAACAGACACCAAAGGCTTCACACTGTGAAGAGAACAGTTTGCCAAAGCAGGCTAGTTAAGTCAGAGAATGCATATAATTGCAAACAACCACAAAATCAATCCCCGTGAAGAAAAGGGAACTGCTTCAGGGTATATTGTGCAAATGTCTCAAGTTTAAAAAAGAAATCATGAGGCATGCATAGTTTGGCATACACAGAAGATAAAAGCTTGCAACAAAAACTGCCTGCGAGTACTGAATCCAACACACATGTAAAGGTAAGTTTAAGGAGCTACAGAAATCCATATGTAATGGGATAAGGAACGTGTGAAAAATGCAGCCTCATGAAGCAGTACAGACATTGTTAAAAGAACCAACTGGAAATTCTGTATCTGAAAAATTTGATACCTAAGATAACAAATGCATTAGATGGCTCAACAGCTGATTTAACCTGGTAGAAGGAGTCATAGGTGAATTTGAACATGGATTGATGGAAACTGTAAAATTCAAATAGTGCAGAAGGAAGGAAAATGGATAGCTCCTCACATAGTTACAAGGCAGCGTTTAATGCACCAAGCATGTAATTTAAATCCCAGGAGAATAGGCACAAGAAATGAGCGTGAACTTATATGAAGAACCTGTCTGGAGACTCCAAGTGTTGCTGAGAGAGACACTGACTTAAGCATCCAGTAGAGCAGGCGATAGGGAGGCACAGCTAAGCGTACTGTAGAAAGTGGAAAGATGTGTGACAGTGAAGACGTCGGGGTCTCATAAAAGCCACAAGCGCAAAGCTGCTCTGTAAGACGTGCCTGAACCGCCCCACACTCTTCCAGTCAGCTTATCAGAAGCAGTGGAGTTGAGAAGGTGAAGAATAACATATTTCCAAAGCTCAATAGGTTAAGTAATTATTAGCCTACCATCTTATATGCAAGAAACCCATCTTCACAAACAGGAAAGGAAATACACACACAGACACAGACACAGACACACACACACACCCCAAACAAACAAACAAAACTGATAGAGGGAATATGTTCCTAGCAGACAAACTTTGTAAGAAAACAAACAAAATGATCAGAATACTGTAAAAAAAAAGAAAAGAAAAAGAAAAAAAAGAAAATTGCAATGAATAACAAAGTAAAAGGATCCACAGGGTCCTAGAAACCTACAAGAAGATTATGACAAGCAGATTTGAGCCCAGGGGTCCCGCTCAAGCTATGGCACCAGCCAAGGACAATACAGGCCATAAACTTCAAACCCCTACCCAGATCTAGCCAATGGACAGGACATTCTCCACAGTTGAGTGGAGAGTGGGGTCTGACTTTCACACATACTTTGGTTCCTCATATTTGACCACATCCCCTGGAGGGGGAGACCTGGTGGCACTCAGAGGAAGGACAGCAGGCTACCAAGAAGAGACTTGATACCCTATGAGCATATACAGGGGGAGGAGGTCCCCCTCAGTCACAGTCATAGGGGAGGGGAGTAAGGGGAAAATGGGAGGGAGGAAGGAATGGGAGGATACAAGGGATGGGATAACCATTGAGATGTAACAAGAATAAATTAAATAAATAAATAAATAAATAAGAAAGAAAGAAAAACCAAAAGAGGAAAAATTTGTAGTATCAAAGAAGGCACAAATCTGAGGTAGATTCTGGTTAGTTAAGATGTATAGAGTAATCAAAAACTGGGGCTGCCGCCTTAGGTCACAGAGGCAGAAGATAAACTCATTCCTGATGGTACTTGATGTGCTGGTGTAGGTTGGTGGGTGGGTGCAGGGTTCCTGTTATCTGAGGAATAGGGGAACAGGGATGGAGGAAGAGGGAGGATGGGTGGGACCAGGAGAGGACTGAAAGCCTATGATCAGCATGTAAAGAGAAATACACACATCAACCAAGGCTCATGTATGATGTGGACCTAGACCCTCTGCTCAGAAGTAGTAGCTCAGTCTCCTTGTTGGTCCCACAATATGGAGAGTAGGGACTACTTTGCACATGCACTCTGGCCACCGAAATTTGATCACTTTCCCCTGTCAGGGCAGCTTTGCCAGGCTACAGAGGAAGAGGTTACATCTAGCACAGATGAGACTTAATAGGTTGAGGTCAGATAATAGGGGAGGAGGGATCCCTTCAGTGAGGAATAGGGGAGGGAGGGAGGGGGATAAGGGAGTTAGGGAGGACAAGGAGGGGATGAGGGAGGTGGATACAAATGTAAAGAATTTAAACCACAGAACAAGCAGGTAACTTATATTGCTAATCCCACTGTATGGAAATAGCTCTGAGACTAGCTGAGACATGAATGTCTAAACATAGGCAATGCTGCTTGTTGGCTATAGAATCCCTATGAATTATTATAGTTGCCATTCTTATGGCATGAATGAAGATTTACAGATATCTTTTTTTTTTCTCTGCTCATACAAAGAGCAGAAAACCAGCCTTAACTGTTCTGTGAATCATGCACACCTTATACAGTTATAATTTTAGGGCAGTATAATTCTTGTGAGAAATTATGTTTTCAGCACAAAAGAGCCAGACATTGACGTCGGATCAGACCTGACAGGATTCATTCCTCTCTGCTTGCTGGAGACTGACATCATGCATTCCCTCATAGTCCAGCACAAAACGCTTCAGTTGCTGTGCCTCATCAGAACAAGACAGCTCCCAGGACACCTTTGAAGAAGACTTCCACTCGCAATTGGTCCAGCATTTCAGACTGTCCCACACAGGACTCTAATTCAGCCAGGAATTTCTCAATATTTAGAAACTGGACCACAAATGCTATTCCTAGCTTATTTAACCATTTCCTCAATTTTATTTGGGCCCCTACAAAGATATTAGGAGTCCCAAATCAGCCAGAGGAAACCTTAAGAGAATGATGGCCCATTTCCTTTAAGGGGGTTCATGTAGGTTTTTGGTTGCTTTCTGGGCCTATAGAGAGTTATTTAAAATGGAAGTTGGTTGTAAGTTATTATTGGTCTTATTTAAAGCGAGAACAGGTTGGACGCAGGGATGTCACTCTTTTCCTTTATTTTCAGTTCTTAGGTTTGGACATGGTTGAAAGGAAAGAAGGGGGAAATATAGAAATATATAGGAAAGAATGAACAAAAAGTAGATTAGTGAAACTACCCCTCAACTTAATGTCTTAATTGTTACTCACAAGGTTATTTTTAACTCACTGGTATAGAATTTTGTATATAGATGCAAAATAAGTTTAATTTTAGATACAGTGATATAAATTCAAATGTAAGACTATTCTCCACATACATTTTATATATATTATATATGTAGAGTAGAAATTATACTATAAATACTATAAATATAAATAAATATTGTACCCATATAACTCAATTATAATATAAGGTTTACTTCCAATACTTTGAAAGTGCTATTGAAGGCTGTTTAGGATAAGTAATTTATACAAGTTAATTGTTAGTTCATCAAATCACGGTCATATCAACTAGCCTATTTTTATCACAAGAATATACATCTTAGATGTCAGAGATATCTATTATTCTATAGAAAGATGGGGTAAAATAGATAAGGTCTTCAAAAATCTCAGAGACATACAGAATATGGCATTTTAAAATGTTTTTATTATTTTATAGAACCACTGACAATGAGACAGGTTAACTCCTGGCTATTCCCAGCCTACCTCAGAGAGGATGATGAGCATCAAAGAACTTTCTTATGGATATGTCCTCAAATGTGGCAACCAAGCTACTGGGAAAAGTGTCATAATTTCTATCACAGAAATTTCTACCTAAAAAAGGGCAAGCTTGGATGCAGGCAGAGTCGACACCCAAACTCTGCCAAGACAGCATAAGCAAGTCCTCAATAGTTCCTGCCTCACAAATAGATCTGTCAGATATATTTGGCAAGAAGGATGAAAATGATGCTCCAACATTACAGAGTTTTGGGTGACTATTCAGGCAGCAAACTGTCTCTGTCATCTTCTCATTTGGGAAGCTGCTAATCTGCACTTCCTGTCTACTCAGGTAATTAATTGTATTCTTTCTCAAGTCTTGCGTGGGGTTGAAGACCAGATAGTTTACTTTTACAATTACGCTTAGTTGTTTAGGTATTAAGATGTTTTTAGGCCTAGATAGATGTTTTAAGTTGATAATATGATCAATATTGATCTACGTTCAATTCTTAGATGCACCAAGATAGGAAAGATGTTTTCTTCAAGGCCGCCAAATACAAATAGTCAAAACATTAAGAATGTAACATTGATATAATTCCTTATTGTGTCGTGGTTCTTGCTGTAGGTAGTTTACCATATATGTGTGTAATAATATAAATGTATATGTAAAATATTTAACAAAAAAGAAAAAAGGAAATAAATAAAGGAAGAAAGAAAAAAATCTTAAAGTAGTAATAGTGGTAGTAGTAGTCGTCGTCGTCGTAGTCGTGGTAATAAATGTATAGACTAGCTGGGAGCTATGTTGCATGCCTATACTTCCAGCACTTGGGGAGGCAGAGCCAGGTGGATCTCTATGAGTTCAAGGTCAGCCTGGTCTGAGTCCAGGACAACCAAGGCTACACAGAAAAACACTGTCTTGAGAAACTCAAAGGAAAAAGAAAAGATGTATAGAGTAAGCCCTAGAACAGCAACCAAGAAAATAACTATATGTCAGAAGTCATTAAAGAATTTAAAGTGCTGTGGTTGAGACCTCTAGTGTCCTCCTAAGGTGGACATGCTCCCCGCGCTCATGTAGACGCTAGAACTTTACATTGAAGTCTATATAGGAAGTAATAGGTACTGGTGAAACCCTGTCAAAGGAGACAGTGGGACTCTAAGCCTCTTTATCTTCATCCTTTCTTTTCTAGTGAGGAGATGAACAGTTTTTCTCTGCCACATTCTCAACATAATAGATCAATTCGAATCAGACAACCAAACCAAACCAACCAACAACCAACCAACCAAACAAGAAAAACAAAAAACTACTCTCTAAAACTGTGGGCCAAAATAAACCACTGTGTTGGAATATTGGTTCCTTCAGCATTCATTATAGTGAATTTAGGCTAACTAATGCAAAAATTGGCTACTGACATATGGCTCATGTGAAAGAAACAGCTAAGAAGAACCAGTGTTATAGTTTGGATCTGAATAGGCCAAAGCTCAAGTTTTAATGTTTGTCCCCAGCTGGTGACACAATTTTAAACAGACTTTGGAAACTTAGGGAGTTGAGTTCTAGCTAGATGTAGGCCATTAAGGGAGGAAGTTTGCATTCTTGGGAATATCTGATTGCTAGCTGTTTCCTTTTACTCTCTCTCTTTTCTTGTTGGCTGTGAAGTAATATGTTTTTCTCTATCATATTCTCTACCTGGTAAGATGGTAGGTCCAAGTATAAGAGGCCAAGACACAATGGATTGAATCTTTTGAAGCTTTAGACTAAAACAAATCCTTCCTTCTTTGAATGCATATCCAAGTGTGATATTAAGTAGCTATAATCTAACAATCAGGCTTTTTGTCACCTTAACACAAAAGTAACCAATACAAAAAAGAACTGGAAAAATGATCTGAAAAAGAGAAGGCAAAATATAAAATCACAGATGAAAGTCAAAGGAGTGACTTCAAATACAAGCAGAGTGTAAGACAATATTAATACCAAAAATCATAAAAACTGGTTCTAACTATGCTTTTGATAGAAAAGTAGCTTTTAGTGGCAAAAATGGTGAAATTATAGAAATAAGATGTGTCATACAACAAAGACCTTGTGCTTATAAAATACTGGACAAATAGCTTCAGGAAAAAAATCAAATTTTTGACTTGTTTGATTGACTCAACTGTTGGGCTCACTATTTTCTTTTCTAAAATAAGATTCAGTTGTATCTGTAGTATTTTGTGGCTGTACACCCAGTTTTCAGAAGGTGAGGTAAGTGGATCACATGAGCTTGACAATAGCCAGTCCAACAAATTGAGTTTGAAGCCAATTTGGGTTACAGTGTGATATACTCTCTTAAAAAAAAGAAAATAAGAGAAGAAAACTATTTGAGAGAGAGGGGGGAGGGGCAGGAGGCGGAAGGGAGAGAGACAGAGACAGAGATCCTGCTTTCACGCCCCTTGCTTGATGACATATAACAAAATACAGGGTTTCATGCACTGTCTAATAATGATCTGACAATGTATGGGTTCTGCAGAGGCACCTCAGAATGGGCTCTTATATTTGTAGGGAAACGAAGTCAAGTCTTATTAAACTAAGTTAAAATTCATTAGTGCCAAAGTTTTCTATAGTTGTCTACTGATATGCCCACATCACAAGGACCCCCCAAAACACCAAGATTTCAGCATGCTAGGGTTGACCATTCAAACAAAATTGCAATGACCTCAGGGGAATGTGCAGGCCTCTTTTAATGGCCAGAAATGGGAGTTCCAAGGTGGGTTAAGTAATCTTTACTTCTATTGGCACAGATCAGGGGCAAGAGTGTGAGTACATCTGGGATTGGTTAGGGTGCTGCTCCAGGGCTAGGGGCTCTCTGTGCTTGTAGTTAAGCAACCCTGTCTTTATCAGGCCAGGTGTCCTGGCTGCCCCCGATTGGCTGTCCATTGCTAAGGGTGATGGTGAAACATTATCAGACGTGAGTTGATTGAAACCCATTCTTCTGGGCTTTCTGCCACTTTACCTTAAAAATGGAGTTTCCTTTTCAGAAATGGGGTTACTCAGGAGTCACATTCCCCCCTGCTCATGTACCTAAAGCTCATCTTTGATTTTATGACTTTTTGTGTCCTCAAAACCATAAGTTTGACAGTATTAATGTGGTGTTGGACAAACATGAAATAAAACCTATCATGTAAAGAACACAAAACATGACCTGGAAGAAACAGAACTAAAGGCCTATTTTCTTAGATGCCAATAAGTATTCATTTGTCCCTCATGCTAGAAAATCGTCCTTAGCATTCCAGCCTAGAAAGTGGAACAACAGGCAAAGTTAGTCTCTTATTCCTGCTGATGATAAGAGCATTGTTATTGGGGCCTAGAATGGCTGAAATGTTAGCCAAAGGCTAGATAATGGAGCACTTATCAGAAGCATCTGTTTAGCAGACCTAGTTGAAGAGAAAGGGAGCAGAAATATCTGTGGGTCTGGTTTATATCAGATTCCAGTAGGTCCAGATCTCATCAGCTTGTAATCTACAGGTGATCCCTGGATGGAGTCTGCTAGCCATGTAATAATCTTCTTAGACAAATATAGACTAGGGACAGAGGTTAAAATTGTGTCTATAAGACAGCAGGAGTAGGCTCTATGAGACCCAGTAAAAGTATGAACATTTTTTTCATTTATCGTTTTTAATGTACATTTACAATCCTGGCTCCCAAGAAGTCTTAGCTGGAACTTCATTTTCTTCATAACAAGCAACTTCATCTCTTACTTTAATTCTATATTTTCTTCATCTAAACTAAGACCACAGTCCATACCAGTTATCAAAAACATCATCTTTATAGTGTTTCAGCAAGGTTAATGAGCCCTTCCAAATAACTTGACCATTTGGGATTAATTTAAACTTCTGTCTTCCTTTTCTCAGTCCAGAAGGCTGAATATATAGATTGGACAGACTTGTTTTTAGCATAACAAGAGTCACCCTTAAGTATATACTCAGAATACAGTCAAAGAGAATTTAAAATCTTGAGCTTGTGCAGATTAATAAGCAGTCAATGCTCCACCAGATTATCAGAACTCTATTGATCTCATTTTTATATATTTTAAATTACTTTTATAGCTCTACAACTTGCATATATGTACCTTAAAGTTTCTCCAACTTTCATAACTTACACTTAACAGCTTTTAAAGACTTTCTTAGGCCCTCAACTATTTTAGATCCTTATAACTTCAACTTCTGTATCCTCAGCCCTTAAATATACTTTATACTCGTTTCTCTACCAAGTTATTCACCAGGAGACACAGGCAGCTGGTTATTGGGAGCAGTAATCCAAATGAAAGATTAGTAAAAAGTTACACTGAAATATGTTTACCTTTTCACATGAAGCCTGTGAGCAAGGCAAGCCTGTTTGCCTTTTTAAATAAGATAAGAAACCTAGTACTTAGTAGTTTTAACTAGCTAATGAATTGACTAATGAACCAACAGTGGATCTAATTGTCCAACTTTCTAGCTACTATTAGCTTAGCCATCATTGTGCTCAGAGACATGAGAAGGATAAGTTACAACCTAGATGAATATATATATCAATTAAAATGACAGAGATGACTAGTCAGTCCATCATCTGGATAGTTGTCCACCCAGGCTCTTGTGGTTTTCATGACAAAGGCAGTCTGGCCATTAGATACTAAAGAAGAGCATGTGAAATTACAGTAGTCTGAACTGTAACTGCTAACATTCAAAAATTTACATTATTGATTTTTCATCAATAATACATTAAAATACTGGTTAACATCTTTCTTTGGACAGTGAAATTATACTAAATGGTGTTCCTTTTCAGCACTGAGCAACAGAGTTTACTTTAGTAAGCTATAGCCATATTTTGTGCTTTGAAAGAGCATGTAATGTGCTTTGAGCAAACAGCATTACATGCAAGGAATGAAATTACTTTTCAAAATTATTTAAAAAAACATTCTTCATAAATCACAAGGGTGGACATCTCATGCAGTATAAGCTTCCTAAAGTATGTACATACATGATTGTGTTCTGAATGAAAGTGCCAAATAATGAAGAGACAGAATCCCAACTGAATATCTATTTCTTCAAATGAAGCCTCCACTTCTGGTAATTGTTACCAAAGAGGACCCATGTGGACAAATAGCTCAGGCTATTGTCAAGGGTATTGATTTCTCTCCACAAACTGATGGTAGGTCTCAACTGATGAAAATAACACCTACACAGCTTATTGTATGTGGAGAAGTAAAGTTGATGCCTTCCAGGAACCTTCATTCCTACTGATTAATGTTCATGTCACTGGAAGATACTCTGCACTCTACATGTTATTAAAGGAGAAAGGTAAACACCCACTCAACTACAACCTTTCATCAACATTGATGATCTGCCTGCAAAATGTGCTAGCACAGGAATGGCACAAAGCTTGTAGTAGTAACCAACCAATAATTGACAGGATTTAAGCCCCACTCCATGAGATGGAACCTATCTCCAACACTGCTCAGGTATCCAAGAACCCAAGACTAGATATCCTAGGGACCTATGGCCAGCCTGATATTTCTGTTCTACTATAGGAATGTAGTAATAAAATGATTCAACCACATTCTGCTATACTCATAAATCAGTGCCTTTCCTAGTCATCATCAGAGAAGCTTCCTCCTCTACCAGAGGAGGGAACAAATACAGATACCCACAGCTGGACAGCATGAAGAAAATGTGAAACTTTGGGACATGCAGTCCTAACTGTAATGTGTCCATTGATTCACCCATGAATCAGGGAGGAGGATGCTCAGGGTACTAATTCAGTAGATGAGACAGAAAATAATATAAGAGCCAGAGGGGATGAAGGAAACCAGGAAACAAGGCCTTCTAAGCACAGCAGAACCTATGCCCGTATGAACCCACAGAGACTGTGGCAACATGCACAGAGTCTTAACTGATCTAAGGTTGATATAGTCCAAGCTCTAAGAGGAGAATTGAAAAGAAACTTGCATCCCTAACCCAGAAAGCATCTCTGTTTGAAAACTTCTTGCAAAGGAAATGCTAGATTTTTCCAGCAGAGTCTCACTGGATAACACTTATGGGCAGGTCTCATGCCCAGCAGTGGATGGTAAACACAAAATAAACTCAATGGTATTTTAGGGGTTCTTTTTCTCATAATGTTCTGTCAAGGTATTTTTGTTTTTCTTACAGATTCGTTGCATATATGTTATGATTTCTAGTTTTCTGTTTTTATGGAATTCTATGTGTGCAAATGTGTGTGTGTGTCTGTGTCTTTACCCCTTTCTTTGACAACTTTTCTTCTATTTGTTTGTTTCTTTTGTCCTATTCTGGTTCACTTGTTTTTATTCTATCTTGTTTTATTATTTTTTGATATCCTTTTGTATTCTAATGAGGAAGGAAAAGAAATTGTATGGATTTGGGTAAATGGGAATGTAGGAAGGATTTAGGAGGAGTTTGGGAAGAGAAAACAATAATCAGGTTATAATGTATTTAAAAATCTTGTTTAAAATTGCAAAACAATATATGATGGTTTCTTATGGATATCAATGTTATAACTTATTGAATATCATTATTTACATCTTACTATCCTCTTTATAGAATTTTAGCTATAATCAAGTGAACTATTGCATATAGTCCACATATAAAAGTAACACTGAGTTTGGGCAATGTAGCACCATAGTAATGATAATAAGTAAAAGAATTATCTGCAAAGACATTTAATTAGTGAGGTAGGTTGAATTTACACTTTGCTCCAATTAAGTCATTTTAAATTTAAATTTTACAATAATTCAGATTCTATTTTCATTTCCTTTACATGCACGAGATGCATCTATTATTGGATCAAAGATTTACTTAGCTTTCCAATGAAAATATTGTTTCCTTTGTGTGCCTTCACTACATATTTCCTTCCAGTCCTGCATTTTTCAGCATATGGAGCAAAATATAACTTAGTCTAATTTAATAAAACACCATGTATGCACAAAATAATATTAATAATAAAATAATGCCTAGTCTGGCAAATTGTGCCTAATGGCACAATAGTGGCATAAATGTTAAAGGAGAAATCAATCCTTTTTGGAACTATTACCTGCACCTAACCCTGATGGCCAGCCAGGTGATTGGCACTGAGAAGAACCTAACACGATTACAGTTCTGAATAGTCACAGTACTGGACTAACACGATTACAGTTCTGAATAAGTCACAGTACTGGACGATCCTTAATTTTTCTTCTTTATATCCACAGACTAGTGCCATCCCCTTCACTCTCAGAGAAGTCTCTCTTTCCCCAGTAGATCCGCAACTGGCCAATATTCAGTTCATAAGAGAGCAAGCAAATGTCATTTATAAATAAAGCATCTGCATCACATCTGCATCACATCAATGCCCTCAAGGCTTGGGGATTATTGAGTAAATTGAAATGGAAGGACTGTTGATGCCAAAGATAGTAGACATCTGGAGTAAAACGAATATTTGTAAAACTTTGTAGGACTGCAACCTTCAGGAACTCACAGTGGCTGTAACGACATAAAGACCTAGATAAGCCTGCCAAAACCCCAGCGTGGGGAGTGGAGAAACTAGTGATGTCTCATCTCTAGGCAATGAGCTATTGGCAGCTGATGGATCCTAGAGGTAGGAGAGTCAGTTTCCTTTAGGGTTTTGGTCTTTTAGATACTCTTCATGCTTCAATAGATGTTCTTACATCCCTGCACAGGCAGGTAGCACTAAGTAGACCATAGACCATAAGGGTTTTTTTTAAAAAAAGCACATAATACTCTGAGGGGAAAGTAGTATGGGTGACATAAGGGAGGAACTGGATATAAAGGAAAGGGAATAGATTTGATCAAAATACATTACATACATGTACAAAATTCTAAACAAAAATAATACATTACAATTCTAACATAAGCATGAATCCATAAAATATTTATTTCGTTATTTACATATTCTCAGTAGATTTATATACAGAATAAACAGTGTTAGGATTAAGGCTCTATAAGTATGTGCATATGATTTAGGAGATTGCTTTTAAAGTGGCTTACAAATCTAGAAACTAACAAATTAAATTCATCTTCTCAAAGATTTGTCATGAAAACCTTATGCTATGACAGTGTGACAACTACCAAGTTTTGTAATTTTCTTAATTGTTGCCTGTATCTCAAACCAAATTTATCATGAGCCAGGACTCTGGGGTTTAGATTAACTAGAGGTGCAGCTTGGTGGGATAAAAGCCCAGGAAGACCTCAGATTCAACTATCAACCCAAAGTGCTTTAATTTCAAGCATTTCAAAATCTCCTCATTTTGGCTGAGCCAAGAACACTGGCCTACCTAACACAGAGAGAAAATACCGCGATTTCTACTTAGCTACTAGCAGGACCAAGTCGAAGCACATTGTAGCATAAGGAAGTAGACTGAATTTAGTATCTGGCTCCACAATAAATTTGGAACATAACTAACCATCAATATAATTAAGAAGATAAATTAAGTGGGATTATACAATAACATTTACAATCGCATTCTAGAAAACACTTAGTGTACACAGAGAAATTAATATTTGATAAAAAAAAAAAAGCAGTGATAAACTGTGTACCTTAGGGGGAAATCACCATTTTGGTAATATTCTGCTCATATTTAACAAAGTTGCCTTTAATAAAATAACAAGAGTTGCCAACATGGAACAATTAGGTCAGACAAACTAGGAATTAATTACTGTAGACAGATCCATATGTCACAAAAGCATTGCACATGTTTTCTAAGCGTGGAGAGATAGTGCTTTATTCTGGGAAAGCTCTTGAGATACTGAAAGGGCCATGGCTGCAGAAGTTACACTGGAAAGTGACTTTAAGGAATCCAAATCACGCAGGCTCAAAGTTGGCTTAAATATAAATTAGGCAGATTCCACCAGCTTTACTCACTACTAAAATCAAATTATATCTAAATGATGTGATTTTAATATCCACAATGGCTTTGTCATGACCATGAACCAAGCTGCAGAAGGCTTTGAGCAGATGCCACTCTCCACCAGTTCAAACTGGAATGGAGAAAGGATTATCATAATCCTTCAGTTGTATAGATTGTCCTAGATTCAAAATTGGCTCCAGTTTATTTTCAGCATAAACAAAAAGTAAACCTCTGATTTTGTCTTCTGGATATTTTCCAGTGCCAACACTTTGGTTCCAAGATATCCCTATCCATTTTCAGTTATCTATATGTCTAGTATCAATCAACTTATCTATTATGAATCAATGAATCTGTATCTTTATCTATCAACTCTGTATGTGTGTGTGTGTGTGTGTACGCGCGCACGCAGTGTGCACCTGTAAGCTTCTGTCTCTTTTTCTTGTGTGTGTGTGTATCTCTCTGTGTGTGTGTGTGTGTGTGTGTGTGTGTGAGAGAGAGAGAGAGAGAGAGAGAGAGAGAGAGAGAGAGAGAGAGAGAGAGAGACAGAGAGAGAGAGAGGGAGAGACAGAGACAGAGACAGAGACAGAGAGAGACAGAGACAGAGAGACAGAGGGAGAGACAGAGGGAGAGGTATATGCGTGATTGTTGGTGCCATCTTGTAAGTATGGTGATGAGAAGACAAATTCTTTTATCTCTAACTTTATGTGGTTTTGTGATTAAATTCGGGTAGCCAAGTTTGCACAACCAGCATCTTTACCCACTGGGACACTTCACAGTTCTCATTTATTTATTTATTTATTTTTACAACATTTTTATCACCATTTTTTTTTTTTTTTTAGACAGAGTTTCTCTGTGTGGCCTTGGCTGGCCCAGACTCTCTTTTTAGACCAGCCTGGCTTCAGACTCACAGAGATCTGCCTGTCTCTGCCTCCCCAAAATGTTGGGATTACAGGCATGTGCCACCACAACTGGTTCTATCATCAATTTTATACCAATTATATTTTCATCATTTAAGGATATCATATATAGAAAATGTATTTTCACCATGAGAATCTATGGCAATGTTTTATACTTCAGTGTAACAAATCAAAGACAATATTTTTCCCAAGTCACCCTTTACATATTTTAAAATTGGTCGTTTAAAATTGGATACTACTACCACTCTGATTGCTAATTATATGAGTTCATATTTAGGGGATGGGACTGACATAATATATTCATCATTCACTCTCTTCAAGGTGTTTCATGCTTCAAAAGGCCTGGAATGGAGGGAGTAATTTTGTAATGTTGCTATTTTGTTTGAAGTTCTTGCTTATTGTTTCTAATACATACATTGTGATTTTGCTAACAAATCAAGAGTAAGGCTACCTTCATGATAAGAAATACAGAATGCACTAGAATGAAAATAATCATCTCCCCTCATCTGTTTCCAATATCATTTGGTAGGCTCTCCATCAGGCCCTCTCTGAGAAATGAATGGGTTCCTTAAGATACTGAGGTGTGGCACCTAGTATCTCTGCACTATCATACTTAAATAAAAGTTTAGCTGTATTTAAAATGGTGACTATATCTTTATTACTTGAATCATAAATATATTAATATGGCAATGCCATGAATCAAAAAGTTTCCCCCATCGCATTAAAATTCTATCTTTATAATTCAATTTGAAAACTGTATGCTTCTCCCATCTATCTAAATTATACATGTGTTTTTTACAATAATCTGCCTTGATTTTGGCACCTGCACGTATCATGCTAATCAGATGTTTCTGTTGGCATCTACTCTGCTCAAGGCATTTTTAGTCCTTGGCAAGCAGGAAGAGGAACTTTATACCCTGGCATCTTGCAAAGTCCACTGTCAATATCACAACAATCATGGCACTTTGTGGCTCTTCTTCCTGATGTGTCACTATCCATCTTGTCAGATCATAGCCTAGAAAGAGCGTTCTGACTGTGATCTGTACTCACCCTAATCTATTGCCTGATATAAGGCTTTGTCTCCATTTTCTGGTCCCTGCAATTATTTCCCTGCTTTCTCCCTCTGCCAAGCCTACAGCTGGAGTCATTTGAAGGCCAGCTGCAATACATCTCTGGTTTCCATCACACAGCCTAGAAAGTCAGTCTTGTCCCTAAGCCTCCAGCCTCTGATCCTAAGCCAAGTTCATCACACTACTTCCACCTGTGTGTGAACCTCCCACTGTTGAGGCTATGGGCTTGCTCTGTCCTAAGCTTTGCACCTGGTTAGCATGGTGCGTGAACATAGGATGAATACCTCAATAAAAATGGATTATATGTTTTCATTCTTTCTGACCATATGTCTTTCTTGTCTATTCAGTGGCCAGTTGAGTTTAGGAGTCCCGTGCTAAGGTCTTTTCCAGATGTCACAGTTCCCAAGAATTTCTGATTTGCTCTCGTTTATCTCCTGAGAGACTAGAATAAGGATGTGGTATCAGCGTTTGAAAACTTACAATGAAAGAGTACTATGAAGCTTTCATATAACACCTAGTGTGCTGCTCTATTCCTTTGTTAGAAGACTATTGACACAGGAAAATGGCAATGTACTAGAATTACATGGATGTCCACTCTGGGGTTGTCACCTCTAGACTTTGTACTAGTTTGTCAGGAATCTTGACAATCAACTACCATGCACTGGGCATCTTCAACAGAAATATTATGTTTATGGACGCTTTCAATCTAAGGTTACAGTAATCACAGGGTGGCACCATCTAGGGCTCTGAGGAAGAGTTGTTCTGTGCTATTTTATCTTTGATAATTTGCACCTCATATTTTATGTCTCCCAACAACTGAAAATAAAGATTCTCTCTATTGACTTCTACTTTTCAGAAAGATATGCCTCAAATTGAGTTGACCTCTAGTATGGCCAATTTAACTAATTACATTTTCAATAACTCCATTTCCAAGTGATGTCATATTTTGTGGAATTTAGAGCTAAGACTCGTATATATGAATTTAAAAGCTATATATTTCAGCTCATATCATTGTATATATATAATCTTATTTAATCTTCCTAGTAGTTCTATGAGTATTTTTGTCTCTAAGTAAAATTGTTTATATATTCTATCTAGTCAGAATTCTCAGGCAACTCAGCCAAACTTGTGCATATAGAATGTGTTTTCTCTCACTCAAAGCATCATAAAATCTGTTTCTTCAATAGAACTCTTGTCTGTGAATCACAGGTATTATATTTTTGTCAGACCTTGGTTTTCTGGGCCACAGGATACTGGCAACATCAACTGGTTGAAGAGGTAACAAAGATATAGCAGTTCATTCCTAGAGAGTCACACCAGCTACTCTTGTCCTTTGATTTGGAAGTTACTCCCTCTTTGCTGACTGCCCTTTTTATTATTTCATATAGCTGATTTCAAGATTCATGGATGTTTTCAAAGTTAAATAATTATAGATCTGTAAATTGGGAACCATTTATTATGTTTGGATAAATAAAATCTCTCTGATCATATTATATTTTAATGCATATGTGTTATTGATTTTGTATCTCCCTTGTCACAAGGTCATTACTCCGACAGAATTTGCTAAAGAACACCAGAGATGCTTTATTGTATCTGTGTTGGTATTTCTCATAGCTGAGTTGGATAATTCTTATAAATAGATGGTTTCTACAGAAGATTTTATTTTGAATTTACTTTGATAATTTTACTTACTATTGAGATAGGAGACCAATATGTAGCAAAAAAAACGTATAATGAGATAAGAGTTTATTAACGTGCTTTGCAGACAAAAGCATCTGAAAAGTGTATTATATACCAAGAAAGGTCTCTATGTGATTATAACATATACAGTGTTCTGCTTAGAGATGTAATGCAGATGCATGCCCACCAATGATGGAGCTATATGCTGATAAACCTATTAAGAATAAAAACTACCAGTTACAAGCATACACAGAACTCACAAACATCCTAAACTTGTTGAGAGTTGAGCAAAATCATTTAAAACAAAAGATATTTTATAGTAACCTGTACAATAGCTTCTATCATTGGTGATCATAATGGTTATGTGTATATATCCAGTCCATCCTAAGTACAATACTCTTGAGCAAGCCTACTGTAAATTGAAAACCATGTATTATTGAAGTCTTCTCTGACACAGACATGTAGACCACCATCTTACATATTTAACCAAAGGTAAATGCAGATTAACAGTACGCAAATTCTACTTTAGCCCAGTCAGAATGGATATCGACAAAAATCAAGTTACAAGTGCTGGGATGAATGTAGGACAAGAGGAACTAGTACATACTGCTGGAGGGGGTGCATGCTAGTATAAAAATTTTGGAAATGACTCCAGGTGTTCCCCAAAAAGCCAGAATAGATTTATTCTATGGGCACACTCTAAGAAATTAGTATCATACTGCAGAGATACCTGCTCATCCATGTTTAGTACCTGTGTAGTCATAATAACTAGGAAAAGGAATCACCCCAAATGTCTATCCACTGCTTAGTGGACCATGAAAATGTGATAAATACACACAATGGAAACTTAGGCAGTTATAAAACAAAAATAGGAAAATATAATGAAGTGAGAAAACTTTGCAGAAATCTGCTGTATGGTAACCTCACTACAAAACTTAGAGTTTAAAAGTAGATGCCCTGCAGCATTAGACACCGAGGGCTCTAGAAGGAAACAGACACTAAGCAAGGTACCCAGACCCAAGCTCCATAAGAACCTTTGGTCAGGAAGGTTCCAGAGTGGGGATCCCTGATAAACACAGGCTCTTCCCATTCATCTTGATTACTCAGTGGAATTATTTGCTAAGATCACTACTGTAGATACTACACATGTTGAAAGTCAAGTTGGAATTGACTGAAAGATTGCTCGCTGTTGGTTGGCTCCCAGGTGTTGGATGTTGCTATGCTGTGTGAACTCTTGAAGCTACAGTATTAACAGAAACCATGAGAAGAACATTGTTGCCTTCCCTAACAGATATGGGGAGTAGAAATATCAAAGTCACAAACAAAGCTGCTTGAGTAAAAGCATCAATGACTAACATGGAGAATGCTATCAAGTCTATTACTATTTCCTCTGTGTGCACTAATTATGCTTCTCTTAACTCTCAGTGTTAGCTGGACCTAGGCGCTTTTGTTGAAGTTTGCATTTTGTTTCTTTTTTTCCTCTTCTCTATCCATCCTGATTTCCTCCTTTATTTTCCCATTCTCATTATGTCTCTATCCTCAATATACCTTCTACAAGATTATATTTATTAACTGATGAAAACATTTTATAAGAGTGAAGTTGAAGTATTAAATTCAAGTCTCGATAATATACTTCAATTAATTTAAAAGTTAATGTTTTATTTATTCTTTATGAATTTCAGATAAGAAAATTGAACATACACTTCCCCCCCCCAACAATCACATATTTAGATGACATGAAAATTTTGAACACTGTCCTTTATATTGCAACATGGAAAAACAAGGAGTCCATAAACTAAGCAGGGACACATATTCATTCCTGCTGACCACTGTGGTTGTGACCACAGTAAATGCCCTGTAATTTACTGATTTATACACTTAGTTGATACTCTCAGTACATGCCAGGGGCATGAAATGTCAACAAATCAGGTCAAACCCCTTTATCATAATTACAGAATTTATAAACAGAAAATAACCTAGTCCAGCTTAGAAGGTGCCTTCAAATCTTGTGCCTGTCTGTGTGGATACATGTGTGCTTACCTGTTGTGGAGACCACAGTCAGTCTTCAGACACTTCTCACTTTGTTCACTGAGAAAGAGTCTTTCAGTGCCCTGAGCTTGCTAAATTGGCTATTCTGAGTGAACCGTTACTCCAGTCCTGCTTTTAATTTTTATGTAGATGCTATGATGGTGACTTATAACTTATTGCTTGTTTAGATATACAACATTCACAAATGCAGATTTTTTTCACCCAAAATAGATTGTCCACAGAAGAGAAAGGCAAGGAAAGAGCCAAAGCACAGACGTCAGACACTCAAGTGAGAAGTGTAGCTTCTTGGCCTCCAGTGACGAGGAGGCAAGATGTCTGAACACGAGAAGGCCAGTGATGATGCTCTGAGGAAAACAATCCACATGTGTAAAGAGGGCAATTCTTTTCAGAACTCTTGGTGAACTTCTGGCAGCTAAGACAAAGAAGCAATTTCAGCTTTGTTCAAGAACTCCTGACCCTCCATTCCAAGATTATCTCTTCTGCTTTGGTTTACCCTGCTTTAGAGTAGCTTCTTGTCATTGAATACAATTTTGGTTAGATCAGTGTTCCTTGTTGTTTAATTTCATCACATCTGTTTTAACTGTTGCATTTTCTTCTTTAATTGACACTATGTGAGGTCTGTATTTCTTAAGAGTCTCTGAATAATAAAAGATGTTTGCAGGTATTAAGGTAACTTTGTCAATGTTCTATTGCTGTGAAGAGACACTATGATAGCAGCAACTCTTCTAAAGAAAAGCGTTTAATTGGGGCTGTTCTTACATTTTCAGACATTAATATCATGGCAGGAAGCCTGGTGACACATAGGAAGACATGTTGCTGGAGAGGTAGCTGAGAATTCTACATCTCAATAGGGAAGAAGAAGGAGGTGGAGGAGGAGGAGGGGAAGAAGAAGGGAAAGGGGAAAAGGAAGAGCAATAATGATGATGATGATGATGATAATAATAATAATAATAGAGAGATAATAGAGAGAGGGGGTAGAGAGAGAGACTGGGCCTGGATTGAGCACTTGAAACCCCAAAGCCCATCCCCAGTTACACACTTGGTCCAACAAGACCTCGCCAACTCCAACAAGGCCACACCTCTCAATCCCTGTGAAATAGTGCCATTTTCTAATCACCAGACATTCAAATATATGAAACTATGGGGGCTATTCTTATTCAAAACACTACATAATGAGAATCAGAAGTATTCTGAAAAAAATGATGAAAAAGTATGTATTCCAAGTTGATTGCACACTTAGTTATGTATTGACCAGAGAGTTATCATGTTCATTAGAATGTGAAGAGTAGAAGAGCACAAACTATGGCATCAGGATTACTTAGGAGACTCCTGTGAACATATTGGCGCACAGATAGGAAAGCTGAGCTAAAATGTCTGCAGTTAGTTTTGAGATACAAATGCAGATATGGCTGTAAGGCTGGTAGGTTTTAGCTGTGATAAGAAAATAAAGGCATCAGTAGGAAACAATATTCAGGAATGATTCCCAAGCTTTCCATCTGAGCATATGACTGAGCGATGACATTATGAAATGGAAAATACAAGAGGCTCTGTCTCGAGGCAAGTAAGGGATGAAACTGTATTCATGGCACAACAGGGACAGGATGTTCAGTGACACAGTTACTACTAGTCTGGAGCACAAGAGATGCATCTGTACTAGAAAGACAGACTCAGGAGTCCTCAACTCTCTCTCTCTCTCTCTCTCTCTCTCTCTCTCTCTCTCTCTCTCTCTCTCTCTCTTTCTTTCTCTCTCTCTAATTATATGCATGGGCACTGCTCTTTGAGAGTTGATCCTGAACTAAAATTCCTCCATATTAAAGCATGTAGGTATGTGGTGGCTCTGTTGTAAAATTTCAGGTTGATTGGGGTAGGCGGTAACAGACCAAGCTAAAGTCTATACCGACAATAGCCTATCCACTCCTTGCTTCATTCATGTGTCCATTTCTAACACACTCATGTCTATCTTTTGTTTTTTTTTTCTTTTCTCCTGGAATTTATTTGCTGATGGTTCTGCTTATGAATGGAAATGAAGCTGACTATGAGGCTTCAGAGGACACAGGCAAAAGAACCATGCCACTTTCCCAATGACCACTGCTTCTGCTTCTTGTAATTAGTTTCCATTAGTGGTCAGAGGATGAGAATGGTATAAGCCATTCCTAGCCAGGACAACTGAGATTCTGTACTGCCCCTAGTGTTTTCTATGTCCACACAATAATCAGCATTTGGGGAATGACAGATGAAATAGAGGAGCCTGCTTTAGAATCAATATGCAGAAGGAATTCCAAAAGGTTAAGAGCTTGCACAGTGGATGTTTGCTGGGGTGAAATATAATCTGTTATAATTGAGAAGTTTTTTTGTTGTACATTTTAGAGAGTCCTGGCTCATATGGACCGATACACTGTATTTTCTGAGTTTCCTTTAAGTTAAACTTCCTTCTGACTTTCCTACTTTATGTATCTTTTATCTAATACTTTCCAAGGAAGAGCATCCAACTGGTTTTGTAAATTACCATCTGATAACTCATTCCATATTCCACTCTGGGAAAAATATCCCTGCCAATCACCTGGTCCCTCTTATGCTCAGCTGTGAGAGACTGCCTTAAGGTTGGTCACAGATTCTTGGAATGGATTTAATCCTAGAATAAGTGGGTCAAATGGCTGAGGCCACTGATCACTTTGTTCAGAATAAAAGTAAACACTTCCATTTCCTGGGAAGAAAGTGGAAACTGATGTTCACTGTTTTTTGTTTGGTTTGGTTTTTGTTTTCTTTTGTTTTAGCATAATTATAGAAATCTTCATATTTTACTTTTAAAAACATGCCCAGGTTGGAATATAATATATAACTGTGCTATTTAACCTGGAATCACAGACATCTCTAGTGGTCAACTCATTCCCTTATGGGAACTGAGTTTGTACATACAACACTTGGGTTGAGAGATAACTTATAATTAAGACACTCAAGAGTGTTCTGGTCACCCCTCCATTTAAACAGCTTTGTTTTTCATCCTATTTACCAGGCTTCTTTTTTTCCATCTCGTTAGCTACACTCCTCTAGATACCTTGGATGCTAACTTACCTATCAACCATATCTTTTTTCTATAACTACTTGGCTTTCCTTGGGAAACTACTTATCAACATGTTAGGTTATAGAATGTCATCTCCATTTTCCCCTTGATGTTGACAATGTGGACAAAAAAAGAAAAAAAAAAAGTGCTCATGATAGGCTCAGAATTCCCAGTAGGATTTGGATCCATGACCTCAACAGAACTAATCAGAGCTACTAGGAGGACTTTAAACATAACAACAGAGAAGGCAAGCTCCATAGCAAAGAAGTAGAGGGCAAGGAGAAGGCAAAAGAGAGGGAGGTGAGGAAAGAAAGAGTTTGAGATCCTTAATACCATACCTAAGTGTGAGTCCTGATGCAGATAACCCATGGAGCTTTTCAGGATTATGCTAACAAATCCATCCATGTGTTACTTAACTAGTTAAAAATGCTGTTAACACCAACTTGTGCTTTTACTCAGGCATTTCCTCAACTAAAAGTTTCCACTTCTATCTGTCCCAAACTCATCTTCATTATGTTGGGGCCATGCTAAAAATTTTCATTCATCTTTAGATATATTTTTCTTAGCACTCTAATGAACCATTTATTTCCTCTGATGGCATTTGCCTTTATTTGCAGGTTCAGGTTGAAATCAAGAGATCTGTGTTATTCTTTATCAATTTGCTCTCCTTTTAGGGAAAGAATAGCACTTGCTTATGCATTGTGTTGACCATAGTCTTTCAAGTGATTTTAACAATTGCATTAACCACCACAATCCTGATATATGTCAGAGATCCTTCCTTTGAACCTAAATTTAACCTCTACTAAGTTTACTAAGGAAGAATCTGTTCACCTTTGTAACTAGAGAATGCTGAAAGAGACTTAAATAAGATTTTGAACCAAGTTTCAGTTGGGGGATTGATCATTCTTCTTTTATACCTCTCAGCTTTCCTGCACTCTTTCTGTTTACATGTCATAAGTAGTCTCAAGTAAGATATACAGCTGTGACTACCCTTTTTAGTTTACCCATTAAATGTGATGTTTCAAGGTAATTGTCACAGACCAGTCCACAGGGAGACACTGGCCATGCTTGACTTGAGCTCGTCTATGAAAAAGTCACTGAGGCAAGGGGTGTGGAGTTGCCCCATTGGCAGGACCTTCAGTAGTCCATATGGCTCCAGAGCTGTTGAACAAATGAGCAAATGATCTCCCCACTAGGTAGAGGCAGCCCTGCAGGTAAACAGCTTGGCAAGCAGATGGAGCCTCTATGAAAATTAGAAAAAAAGGTGACCTTTCTCTGGGCATATAGACTCCATGCCAAGGTACACAGCTTGGGGAGCAAAGCATGGCTGCCTTTCAGGATCCACTGTCTGTCTTGGCTGGATATCCTTGAGCACAACAAACTGCATAAGACAGCCCTGTGCATTGGTCCTTGTGGATCACATGATTGGCCTTATTGGAGGCAGATGATGAGGTTAGGGAAGAGACACAGTTAAAGAACAGTCACTACCATTTCAGACCTCAGGTACAAGCATTCAGAGTAATGTAGTGGCTTCCCAAAGCAGTTAACAACAACTAAATTGACAAACTACATATTTTCACCTAGCCACCAAGGTACACATTTCCAATTTCTGTAAGACTTTTTAAGCCCATAATAGAATTAGAACATAGATATTATCTAGTAGGTTAATTCACAAAACTAATCTAAAATGATTTTTTAAATTGAAGAATATATATATGTAATGTTGCTCCAACTTACAGTTCACCAGTTCAATTTATCATCAAATAATATTTTTAAAATAATATCTTAAAAATAATCATTTTTGCTTCATTTACACAGTGGGAGGCTAAGTGGATTTTGCCATAACAGGCCATTCCTGTTCCCAATTTTCCTTGTTACTTTGGGGTAATTTCAATGAAAAAGGCTCCACCTTGGATAATTACATAAGGGCCATGTCCCCAGGAGTTTGTTAAGGAGACCACAGCTTCTCACTTAACCTACCTCCTTTAGAGTCTGGTCCTTTTGTAAAGTTCCTTGTTGTAATAGCTATTACTATAGTCTGTACTACAAAAGCAATAATAATGATATTTAGTCAAGTATGATATTTTCTTCTTTCAAGTATCCAACACTTGTCAAACAAACTAATGCTGGCTGAACAGCCAAGTTAACTTTACTGATAATTCTAATTGCATCATTTTTTATTTGTTAGTTATGTTGCTTCATGTGCTTTCTTATATACACATTGCTTCTTTTTCCTTCATTGTTTTTAGAGACAAAGTTCTTCTAAGAAATGTCCATGTTTCTAATTGTATTTATATTTTTCTCAAGATTTTAAGTTACCGAGAATAGACTTGATACCCTATGAGCATATACAGAGGGAGGTAATCCCCCTCAGGAACAGTCATAGGGGAGGGGAATAAGGGGAAAAGGGGAGGGAGGGAAGAATGGGAGGACACAAGGGATGGGATAACCATTGAGATGTAACAAGAATAAATTAATAATAAAAAATTTTAAAAAAATGAATGTAAACATCATGAGAAAATATTATAGAGTATCTTACTGTTGGATTTTCTCAGAAAATAAACATATACATTTTCCCACTAAAAAAATTTATTTAGTGTGTAATATTATTAGTATGTAATATTATAAATATATACTGTTTATTGTATTTTTGAGACAGGGTCTCACTATGTAGCTCTAGCTGTCCTGGAACTCACTATGTAGACCTGGCTGGCCTCAAACTCACCAAAATCTACCTGCCTCTATCTTTTAAGTGCTAGCATTAAAGGTGTACACCACCACACCCAGAAAGTATGTATTTTGACACTATACTATATTTTGATTAGGTTGATTTCTTCTATGGTTACATAATCTTGAAATGAAGGTATTTATAAAGCACAAACAGTAACATGCAGTAAAATTTCTATTGCTTCTATAAGTTAAATTCATCTAATATGTTCATTGCCTATCTTGGAAGGACATTAGTTTAAAAAAAAGACAAAATGGGGCAAGCCTGTAATCCCAGCACTCTGAGAGGCAGAGGCAGGTAGAGCTCTGTTAGCTTGGGGCCAGGGTAGTCTACAAAGTGAGTCCAGGACAGCAAAGGCAACATAGAGAAATCTTGTCACAAAAGAATAAAAAACTTTTTTGAAAGGGGCCACTGATAGAAGCATTGACTATAATTTTTATTTATTCTCCTCAGTCAGGACTAGAGGAATGTGAAACAAACAATTTGGATTTCCCACTATTTGTCTGCTAAGGTGTAAGCTGTTGTTTGGTATAAATTAGAAAGTAAAGTAAAATTCCAAATACTGTTTGTTGAGCTATTTAAGAATTTCTAGAAATTGCATTTCTATTTCAACTCTTCTGATACTATCTAAATAGAATTTCAGTTGGTTATAATTCCTATATTGACCATTGGTTTATAAATTCTTCTTGAATGAGTGATATATTTGGGTATAGTAAGTCAAGTATTAACCACATCTATTGTGATATTTTAACTTTTTCTCCACATATTTTCTAAATAGGATTAAATCTTATTTTAGTCATTTTCCCTATCCTAGGGCGTTTAATAAAATCTTCTAGTAATAATTTTAGACATTGCACTAAGATGATATGTTGAGTTTAAAATTAATGCTGTCTATTGACCAGAAGGTAAAAGAACCCATGCTCCCTCCACACAACTCTGAAAAGAATAAAATAAAATTTACCAATTTAGGAAAACAAGGAATAATTGATCAGGTTGTGTGTGAGAGGTCAGGAGCAGCAGCTGGACTATAAGAATAATTAGCGCAGAGCCTTGCCTGCCTCCGTAGCTGCCACTGAATTATTCTCTCCCAGAGGTAAGATATAGCAGCCATTGTGTCACCTACATTTGGTAAGGTGAAAACTTAGTTTCTCTCATTTTTCTCAAATATAAATTGTCATTGAACAACACTGACTGGGCCAGAGATTCAGGCCGAGATGAGACTAAAGGAGAAAATAGTGTGAGATGGCCATTAAAAATGGGAAAACTATAGGAAGAAGAGGGCTGATGGTTCGTCAAGAACTGAAACACTGTACAAAACCACAACAGGAGGACACTTCTGAGTTCAGAGAACTTGAGGCCGAGTCTCTCAGTTTCTGAAATAAGGATCACCTTCACATAATTCCTTTCTTTCTTTTTCTCTCTCTTTCTGCGCTTTTAGAGACATATTTCATTGTGTTTGTTCAATAGGGAATTAATTTTAAAGCCCAAGTTTATGTACTGTGTTTTAGGCATTTTATGTAGCTAGTGGAGGTAAGGAATACCTGGGACGCACGAATTGCATTAAAAATATATATTCAAGACTTAAAATTTCCTACTTTTAGCTCTGCTAGTTGTACTGAGTAAGGAAGGAGATAGGGAGGTGACGTGCATCTTTGTAGAGAATTAGGCTCATCTTCTCAAATATATGAGGAAGGGGAGACACAGTCATGCCTATACATTAATATGCACAGGCCTGCTTGTTAAATTTTAAAAATGACAGTAGCTATGTATGTTCTACATTGTGTATAAACAATTGTTAGTTGTAATTAAAATTAAAAGAGGCTGTCTTTACTTTGTCTGTTAAACCCAGACAACCTAGTTATGTAAATACTCTACTTTTCAACCCTTAGTCTACTGAGATTGGGCCCCCAAAAGTAGACTCAGAGAGTAGAAGACTGGCCTAACACAAGCTCAAAGAGTTGCAGGGGCCTGACCTTCAGACTGTTGGCCTGTCATTTTAGAAGACAGAAGGACCAAGAATATTGGTCATGAAGAATGTATCTTTGGGTACCAAGATATTTTTCAATTTCATCCCCAGAAAGGACCAGGCTTGAAGCACCAGTATTCAAGAATGAAGCTGGAAACTATTACAATCGATTTTCTGTGGAGGGGAAATGATTTCTCAGACGCCCTCAGTGAGGATAAGTAGGGATCTCTGTTCCCTGCAGTGCCCACTGCAATGATAATGACGAACACAAGAACACAAATGGAACACTTCCTCGTCATAAGCAATTCTCTTACCATTCTGTGAATCAGGCATCTAAAGCGCTTAGGTATTTCTTGGCTTAATGTTGTGTCAAGTATTTTGGCTGGCACAAATAGGAACCGTCTTCCCACTGGGGCTCTTCCAATTACCAGGCTAAGAGTTGCAGACCCATGATTATGCAGACACTGTAGGCTGGCTCATGTTCCTCTGTGATGTATTCTAGACTTTAATCTAGTTTTAGTATATGCGGTATAAATATAGTAATGATACATCGGTAGGTTCATTTACATGAAAGCATGGAAAAATAAATTACTCACTTAAAGGGATACAGGGTTTGTTTGTTTGTTTGTTTTCTATATAGAGAAACCAGTAGCAAAACTCAATCTAGGATGTGGCAGAGATGTTTACACATGTACACCAATTAGAAGGTGAGAGTTTAGGGTCTTTAATAGACGCTAACATATTAGTCTTCCACCTCACAACACGTCACCTGGATCCAAGGACTTCTCTAACTGCATTTTTCACAGAGAGATGCCCCCTAAAGCTCTCTTTCTAGGGCAGATGTCTTTGTGTTCACTTCCTAGTGAGCAGTCAATGTAAGCCATGGCAGAGATTCTGGTTAGCTGGGCAATGGTGAAATAATTACCTGATCATTTCAGATCTTAACGGCCTGTCACACAGTTCTAAGGGATGTACTGCATCATCAAATACCAAAACTGTCAGCAGTAAGTGTGTTCTCCCTAGTCATTTGAACAATAGCTCTAATGATTGTACTCATCTGAAAAAAAAAAAGATAAATTGAGTACCACCTCTACAACAGGGTTCAAAGTTTTGTAATTTTGTTTCCGAGTTTGTTTTCTGCTTACAAACTTGGGATAATGCTGATATTTGTTTAAAGGCTTAATTCCCCTGTCGGTATCTTATGTCCGAGTGCACATCATTGGGAATTAGACATGCCTGGGTTTTCATTAATTTACATTTTCATCTGTTTTAACAAGAGATAAGATGTGATATTTTAGTATTGATTTGCGACTAACATAGTACTTTGCTGTGTAGGATGGAGGCATATGATTTTTTAAATTTTATTTTATTAATTTATTCATATTACATCTCAATGGTTATTCCCTCCCTTGTATCCTCCTATTCCTCCCTCCCTCCCATTTTCCCCCTACTGCCCTCCCCTATGGCTGTGACTGAGGGGGACTTCCTCCCCTTGTATATATTCATAGGGTATCAAGTCTCTTCTTGGTAGCCTGCTATCCTTCCTCTGAGTGCCACCAGGTCTCCCTATTCAGAGGACGTGGTCAAATATGAGGCACCAGAGTACATGTGAAAATCAGACCCCACTCTCCACTCAACTGTGGAGAATGTCCTGTCCATTGGCTAGATCTGGGTAGGGGTTTGAAGTTTACTGCCTGTATTGTCCTTGGCTGGTGCCATAGTTTGAGCGGGACCCCTGGGCCCAAATCGGAGGCATACAATTTATTCCTGGGATTAAGACCCATACGTGCAAAATGTATGTCCTATTTTTGTTCTAAAGATGAGAATATTTGCTTACTGACCACTCCTGAAGTCTGTACCAAGCAGTCTAATGACACACAGGTGAATTTTCCAACGCCTACAGTAGATTACGGCCTCACAGTGAATAGGCTTCCTATCCCTTTGTGCTTCCGATTGTCTGTGATGTGTGACTAATTGTAAAATTACCGTGTGTAACCATGTGATATTTAGTGAATTTTAATACCTATCTTGTACTCTCTTGCATACTGTATTGCAGTGAAGACAATTTTTGCCAATTAGAAGTCACAACCCCATTTTACAGAAGGATCAGAAGATTGGAGAGTATTAATATCTTGTCAAGCACACACACAAAATACAAAACACATACAGAAATACATATTTATATGCTCCTAACTCTCTTCTTATCTTACCTCCTCTAATCTCAACCTACCACACCCAGTGATTACAAAGATCCAGCATTTACAAAGTATGGTAAGAATGCAGCTGAAGGATATGTGGCATAGGTTACAATTTAACAAGTGAGTGTTCAGTGACTTTGGGGAAAAACATTTGTTGTGTGTTGGGACCATATTATAAAATTAAATTAAAAAGCTATGTTCTTTTCCTCTAAGGAGTTTGATTTTGTTTCCAGGTAGAGCATGAACTACCTAAATTTCACTCTCTCATCAAAAGAGGTGTGGAAGCAAATTCCAACTGGTCAGCCATGTACACATATGCAGTGCTAAATAGACTTAGGAGGATGTGTGTGTGTGTGTGTGTGTGTGTGTGTGTGTGTGTGTGTGCGTGTGCGCACAAGCGTGCGTGCGCAAAGCAATGGTGATTAAAGAAAATGTCATAATTGTGAGAGGTCACAGGAATAGTAGAGGGTGGGGGGGAGAGAAAGAGACAGAAATGCTATAAATACATTACTCTGCATGACATAATCAAAAGAATATCAAATAAAATACAAGCCCTACCCAAGCTGTGGTGACACAGAGTCAAACTATAAACTAGTGACTTCTAGTCTAACAGATATTGTGCAGACGGATTGTATCTTGTACATGAGGGCACTAGGTGTTTTAGGTTATGTCCTGTGTGGTAGGGGTACACATCTATAGCCCACATTTTCCGGCAAGAAATGCTGAGTGGGAAAACTTCTTAAATTCCAGCCCTGAAAATGGCAGTTACTGAAGAGGGATGGAGGAATGGATCACGGAGGTTATTATTACAAGTCCCAGTACTGCACTGAATGCACGGGAGGGTTGTTCAGCACGACACAACATCCAACAAAGGAATCAGAGAATCTAAACCCTGCCTAATCTCTGTGCTAATATAAGAAAGAGGAAGCAGAGGATCAGTAGAAGTGCCAAATAAAATACCATCTGTAGTTTACTGGATATATGCTTTGGTTAATAATTGTTTGTCAGTGTATGGTTTATTTCACCTTGTGGCTTAGTGGTAGCTGATTATTTATAAACTCCCAGACCTAAAAAAAATCAAATAGTCTTGTAATGGATATATATATATATATATATATATATATATATATATATATATATATATATATATATATTTGATGCAACCCAATAGATAATTTTAATAAAGAGCCCAGCACCCAGATCAATAGATAGTAACTCGTTCATTACGGAAGGATGATTTAATTACTTCTTCCATGTCTCATATTAAGAAAGTGCTTTAAAAGTTGTTACTATTGATCACATACAATTAAGAGGCATTCAGGTTAACCTCATCTATTGTCACCACATCTCTTATCAGGAAAAGTACGGTTATTATCTGCCATTTACTGATGAAGAAGCTGAGGTTTTATGTGGCGTTTTGGCTTGCCCTAGATACTCTAACAAGCGGGAAGCATGCGTGGTTTGCACAAAGCATCCTAGCTCCAGAAGGTAAGGTATTGACACTCACTGCCTAGTGCAATTTCTTGCCATTCTTCTCTTGTACATAGAAAGAATAAGTGTTTTTAGCTTTTTTTTTTTTTTTTTTTTTTTTTCTGATATAGATAGAATTCTGGGCAGAGCGCCAGGACTTTAGTTTGTGACAGTGCCTCATTTCTCCTCATCTGAACAGCTTTTCTTTCTTCCTGAGCTATTGATGAGAGAGAACATTGTCTTTGGTTTTATAGATGGTGAGCACTGAATAAGATATTCTCAGGTATAGACCTGTGCTTTGTCACCAAAGGAAAATGACTGCAGCCACCATAGTCGAGTATGTGGATGCTGCTTCAGAGTCCTGTCATCTGTCAAGTCAAGTGATTTTTCAGTTTCTTTAGAATTTCCATAACAGTTGGCTATGAAAGTCACAATTCTGCTGCCACCAGTCAATGAAATATTGCTGGACAGAAACTTCATGAATGCATTTGGCTACACTTTCCTTGCTAACTGTGCCTCATAATGCCCAATACGTCTAAGACAAAGAATGCCCTGTAAGAAAACTCATGTTATGTTAAACTTACTAACACATTTGCTTACACATATGTCTATTTTCCTAGTGAGATTAGCATTTTAGGTACTAATAGAGTTTTAGACTAAAAATGATATTCACAGGGAGCAATGATTCATTCATTCATTCACTCACTCCCTTATTCATTCATCTATTCATTCATCAATGGATCTCATTGGAAGTCAAGGCTGCATTATCATACTGGACTATTCTTGTCTGACTGCTGCCTTATCTGAAGCAAGGTACTTGGCAAGTAGTCTGCTGTTTCAGATTTCACCCTTTTAATACAGTTAGAGCTTGGCTCAACTCCCCCTACACTTCATCTCTCCAATACAAACATGTAGCCCTGAGATTCTTCAAAAATCAAGAAACTGGGCTTTGATCATTCTGAGGGGTTTGAAGTTCCATTGCTGATGGACAAATTGGTCAGTCAGGAGCTCAAGCTAGGATAGTTCTCTCTACAGCTGAGAAGAGGGGAATGTTAAAAGAATGACCTTTAGTGTGAACTTGACTTTGCTCTCAAAGTTTTACAAAACTTCATGTCCTAAAACCTCACAAAGTTCTTTCTGAAATTTTTGATTATGCCTTTCCTACTGGCAGCTGTTCCCAAATTAAATGCTTTGATTAGCCCTTTTTATTTTCCTCGTTGCACCATCATCAGCTGAACATGCCCTGCTCATACATTTTCTATTTGCTCAGTATTATTTACCTATGAAGAATCACTAGATTCAGAGAATTTGGTGACAAGGTCTTCATGTACTGCATGTACTGCAGCCAATTAGTTGGCATGGCTAAACCTCAGTCGGCACATGTGGAAAACTGAAGGAGTACTATTACATCTATGCGAAGGTTAAAAGTGATGTCATCAAAGCTCTGTGGTCTGGATGGCCAGGTTAATATATGACTTTCCTCCATCGTCACTGTAGTGTTACAAGGAAAGCTAAATGTACCTTCTGAGAAGACTTGTCTCACTCTGTCCTGCTCCCGCCCTTTGATTTCAAAGAACACAGTTTTCCAAATATAGGTCACATTCATCAGTTCCAACCTAGAATCCTGGCGTCATACATATACTAAATAGAACCCTAAGGGAGCTTACTTGGTACTGCACAACCTGTCAGCTACCTCTCAGACCTTCTGTTCCTCAGCACTAAAGCTCCTTCCCAATATTTTCACATAACTTTTGTTGCTTGCCATTTTACTGCTTGTGGTTTAAAGAAGATAGGTAGAAAGAAAGGAATTGTAGAGAACTGAAAAACTTGTAATTTCAGCATGACAATGAAAAGAAATGGTCAAGATGAATGAACAGATAAGATATGTGAATCTATAAAGAGAAGCCCTTCTTTTTATATATATATATATATTTCAAAAACATTTAATAAAAATAATTATTAAGTATTCAAGATAAACAAGTTGTTATAGCTTCTATACAGATTTAAAACTCCAAGCTTCTGTTGCTCAATAGAGCTTACACTAGATTTTCAGCTTCCCTCTTTATTTTCTGCCTCTCTCAGTCTATACTTGCCTCTCTCTATGAGGGTCTGAGGGTGACTTCTTTATGCTGGAGAAGCCCTTTTTACTCTCGTATGCTGCCCAGTATATAAGAGCAAGGATAAGGGTGTATAAATCTCTGATTAGGAAATAAGTCAGAGATTTTCAAATGAATGGGAACATAAGTTCTGTGAAAATTATGAAAATAAATCTATAGGGGGCGTGGTAGTGCATCTGTAGTCTCTACTGTGTAGCAGGCTGAGGCAGAAAGATGACATCTGCAAAGCAGTTTTGGGGATGGCTTCAGGAACAGAGTGTAATACTGTCTCTTAAAGTATTTTAGGAAACAAAGAAGGAAGGAAAAATAAAACAAATAAATAAATACACATTCAAACACTTCTGTATTTCAACAAAGTCAAAGAATTTTTAAAGCAAAAAGCAAATGTTGAAGTAAAATCATAGAACAATGTACAACTACATTCACCAAGCAGCAACTGCACTGAAAGCAGATATCTCATTGCAAGAGGCAGATAGTGGGAGAAAAAAGATTTCTCAGTTTCATGATGCTAAAGAGGGTGCCAAATACATTATCACTGCTGCTCAGTCAGAGTGTCGTGGTTGCTGGAGAAGAGTTTCTCCAAGGACTCAGGATTTTAAAGCTTACTTCCCAACCTGTAGGGGGTGTAGTGAGAGGAAGTTGGGCCGATGGGGATATTCTTTTTTATTATCACTATTAATTTATTCAGATTACATCTCTAGTGTTATCCCATCACTTGTATCCTCCAATTCCTCCCTCCCTCCCTCTTTCACCTTATTCCCCCGCCCCCAGGTCTGAGACAGAAGGGGACCTCCTCCCCCACCAGATGGTCACAGCCTATCAAGTCTCATCTTGGTAGCCTGCTTATCCTTTTTTTGAATGCCGCAGGCCTCCCCACCAAGAGGAAGTGGTCAAATATGGGGCACCAGAGTTCATGTCAGAGCCAGTCCCCACTCTCCACACAACTGTGGAGAATGTTCTGTCCATTGACTAGATCTGAGTCTGAGTAGGGGTTCAATGCTTACTGCATGTATCATCATTAGTTAGTGCAGTAGTTTAAGTAGAACCTCCTGGGTCCAGGTCTGTCCATCATGATGTTCTTCTTGTAGGTTTCTAGGACCCTCTGGATCCTTCTATTTTCCCATTCTCCCATACTTCACTCACCTAGAGTCCCAATAGGAAGTCCTCGCATCTATCCTAATCTCCTGGTGAGTGAAGACTTTCATGAGACATACCTTTTGGGCTAGTGTCCAATTATAAGTGAGTATATACCATGTGAGTCTTTCTGCATCTGTGTTAACTCACTCAGTATGATTATTTCTAGCTCCATCCATTTGCCCACAAATTTCAGGATTTCCTTGTTTTTAATAGCTGAGTAGTATTCCATAGTGTAAATGTACTACAGTTTCTTTATCCATTCTTCAACTGAGGAATATTTAGATTGTTTCCAGGTTCTGGCTATTACGAATAAGGCAGTTATGAACATGGTTGATCATATGTCCTTGTTGTGTGGTGGAGATTCTGTTGAGTATATTCCAAGGAGTGAAATAGCTGGGTCTTGAGGTAGCCCTATTCCCATTATTTCTGAGAAAGTGTCGGATTGATTTCCAAAGTGGTTGTACAAGTTTTCACTCCCACCAGCAATGAAGAAGTGTTCCCTTTCTCCACATCCTCACCAGCATGTGCTGTCACTTGAGCTTTTGATCTTAGGCATCCTGATCACAAACCCTACATCTGACAAAGGTCTAATATCCAAATATATAAAGAGCTCAAGAAATTAAACACCATCAAACCAAATAACCCAATTCAGAAATGGGGCTCAGAATTAAACAGAGAATTCTCAACAGAGGAATATCTAATGGCTGAAAAATACTTAAAGAAATGCTCAACATCCTTAGTCATCAGAGAAATGCAATCAAAATGACTCTGAGTATCTATCAGAATAGCTAAGATCAAAAAACCCAATGAGGGTATTCTTAAGGGAAATGTTCAGATCTTGTCTTCTTCCTTTGCCTCTCAGAGGCTACAGGCTGGCATATTTTCTCTAACCTGTATTCCAAGTGTGTGTCAGTTCCTTGCTCAAGGTCTAAACACATATGGTCCGAACCCTCCAGATCTGTCAGGCAAAATAAGCTTTTCTACTTTATAAATTAAGCTTAGCTATCTTACTTTATTTTATTTTATTTTTTTAGTAACAGTAACAAAAAGATGATTAACACATAATAAATGCAATCAGTGGTATTGTTTAGATCTCATGTGTCATCTCTTTAAGCATCTGCCTGCCTTTGATGATACCATAGTGCTGACCCGGTTCATTTTATGCATCCTTGCTAGTCAGAAACATCATGTATGCACATGTTTATGTGTTTATATCTGTATGTGAGTGTCTAGAATGGACACTGAGAACTCACTGTTTAAATGAATGAATAAATTAACAAAGAGTGGTGGCTCTCAAAACCTGCTGTCATTGTAAATACAAATTATAATAGTGACATAATTTTACAACACTTTAATTGCCCTAGATGCATTTTTTCTCCTGAGATGGTAGATAAGCATTTCTTCATAATAGTTACTATCAAGAAAGTGACCCACATCATTCTTTTTGTCTTTCTCAGCCTGAGTTAAGTGCAGATCCTTTTTTTTTGGCGTAAGCCCAAAGCAAGGCAGCTAATGCGTAGAGTCCTTGTATCCACAGTGGGTAACTTAAGCCTCACAGAACTCTCGAGCTCAGCACAAGTTCTCCACTCACTGGTGGTTTTGTTGATACTTCTCTATTTTTAGCAAGGATAGAGTTGAACAGGGTGGTGCATCTCTGAAATCCTCACATCCAAGTTCTAAGCTAGCCTGAGCTACATAGTGTGAATGTGTTTAAAAAAAAAGAAAAGAAAAGAAAAGAAAAGAAGACGAAAAAGGAAGAAAGAAAAAAAAAAACACACACACACAAACACAAAGCAAAAACAAGCAAAACAAAAACCAAACTAATAATCCAAATACTGCCTTTACTAGTTAGTGCATCTTTATGTTTGTTTTGAGGTTTGGTGAATAATCACCTTTATATTATATAGGAGCTATGGCATGTAAATATATTTACTTCGAATTTAGTCCTTCATAGATGCCTAATACATTCACTTCTTTTCTGCACTAGTGGTTCCTGATCCATCATGCTCATGAGTTGTCTTGTAATAGAATTATATGTCCTAATTAGGGTCAAGTACATGTAATGAAAAATCTGAAAGATAGACATTCTATCCTTCATGATTAACTCTTTTCTCTTATTCCGAAGAGTGTGTTCACTATAAATTATATATTGATCAAAACACAGAAATTATTTCTTTTTTATTTTTTTATTTTATTTTATTTTTTTTATTAATTTATTCTTGTTACATCTCAATGTTTATCCCATCCCTTGTATCCTCCCATTCCCCCCCCCCCCCATTTTCCCATTATTCCCCTCCCCTATGACTGTTCCTGAGGGGGATTACGTCCCCCTATATATTCTCATAGGGTATCAAGTCTCTTCTTGGCTACTTGCTGTCCTTCCTCTGAGTGCCACCAGGTCTCCCCCTCCAGGGGACATGGTCAAATGTGAGGCACCAGAGTACGTGAGAAAGTCGTATCACACTCTCCACTCAACTGTGGAGAATATTCTGACCATTGGCTAGATCTGGGAAGGGGTTTAAAGTTTACCTCCTGTATTGTCCTTGGCTGGTGCCTTAGTTTGAGAGGGACCCCTGGGCCCAAATCTGCCTATCATATTGTTCTACTTGTAGATTTCTAGGACCCTCTGGATCCTTTTATTTTGCTGTTCTCCCATGCGTCTCTCATTTAGAGTCCCAATAGGATGCCTTCCCCTCTGTCCCAGTTTCCTGGTAAGTGAAGGCTTTCGTGGGACATGCCCCTTGGGCTAGTATGCAGATATAAGTGAGTATATACCATTTGACTCTTTCTGCTTCTGGGTTAACTCACTCATTATGATCATTTCTAGCTCAATCCATTTATCCACAAATTTCGGGAATTCCTTGTTTTTAATAGCTGAGTAGTATTCCATAGTGTATATGTACCACAGTTTCTTTATCCACTCTTCTACTGAGGGACACTTAGGCTGTTTCCATGTTCTGGCTATTATGAATAAGGCTGCTATGAACATGGTTGAGCAAATTTTCTTGTTGTGTGCTGGAGCATCTTCTGGGTATATTCCAAGGAGTGGAATAGCTGGGTCTTGAGGAAGCCCTATTCCCATTTTTCTGAGATAGCACCAGATAGATTTCCAAAGTGGCTCAGAAATTATTTCTAAGAGAGCCATTTTAAACTTATGGAAAAACAGAAAAAAATTCATAGAAGTCCTCTAGAGCCCAGCCCCGCTCTCTTCTATTTAGTCCTCTCTGTTACAAACTTCTTGGGGTGGTTGGTACACTTGTTAGAACAGATGAGCCAATATTTGGACATTATTAAATCAGCCCCCAGTTTGTACTAGGGTTAACCTTATGATGTGCGATTCTATAGTTTCCAAATGCATGAACTTATATATGAAATAGTTTTAATTCTGTAAAAAATCACATGTATAGTGCCTTTTTATTCTCTTTCTCTTTCTATCCCCTCAAAGCCACTGTTGCTTTTGATGTCCCCATATGAGGATGTCACATAGTTACAATCTTGGAGTATGTGATTGCCTCCTTTTTTCTTTTCATACTTCATTAGCTAATTTATTTTAGGCACTAAATAATGTTCCATTGTTTGGATGTACTACGCATAACTTATTCATTCACCTCCTGAAGGGCACTGTATTCCTTATTTTCCTTTTTGCTATGACTAAATACCTGGCAACAAACAATTTAAAGGAAGAAGGGTTTATTGTGATTTATATTCTGAGGGGCTCATGTCATCATGGCAAGGGAGACTGGAAAAGAAGGCATGGCTGAAATATCCAGAGACAGGCTGATCACATTACACCCATACCCATGAAGCGGAGGAGAACAGGAAGGGGCAGGTACACATTGAAAGGCCTGCCTCCTTCTTGTCGTTACATTGCACCTACAACAGACAGTGTTGCAAGCTGAGGATGAAGGATCCAAACACGGGAGCTTAGAGTAGACATTCACAATCAAGCATAGCAGAATTCCGTTTGGATCCTGGATTTGAGAAAAATCACTTGAAATATCTGGATCCAACTTTATTTAGTTTCCTGGCTTTCTGGAAATAATAGCCCCAAATCTGACACCTTGGTATGCTGCTGGTTGTACAATGAGAAATGCTTGCTTTCAGCAGATCTGGACACTAGACTCTGGTTCTGTTCCATACCCCTGGTCTACCTACAGCCTGGATCCACCAAACAGGAACACAATCACTCCCAGTCTCCCTGAAATACTGTTAGCCCAGGAAAAATGAACTTATAACAAAGAAGTGCTTGAAAATCAAACATGACAGCTAATAAAAGTGCAGAAGACCTATTGGTGTGTGTGTGTGTGTGTGTGTGTGTGTGTGTGTGTGTGTGTGTGTCTACACACATACATTTATCCACAGGTCAGAGGACAACCTTAGAACTTAAACCTCAACTTTTTCATTTCAGATGGATTACTTGAGTTGAAAGGTGAAATCGGCCCGTTCTTCCTCTAAGTTGCTTTTGGCCATACTGTTTATCAGAGCATTCAAACCAAATTAGGAGACAGAACAAACCCTGTTGTTCTGATGGTCTCCAGGCAAATAAACAGATTTCTACAGAGCCTCTAGAAGTGATCATGCCCTTTTGGTGCCTCAGTGACAGTCCAGAGACCAGGGTGTAATTTTTAATCCAACCAATTATTACATGATTGGTTATTATATTTTACATTTATGATAATTACTTAAGCAGAAATGGGAGCCTCCTTGCAGAGAAAATAGGATTTAAGACTTAGTATGAATAGTTGGGAAACAGAAGTAAAGTCTAGCCTGATTGTAGAGTGCTCCTTGTACGAAAGGAGATCAACTTGACTGGAGTGAAGGACCAGGATGATGGTAAGGGCACTCTTTCATGTCAGTGCAGCTGACACCCCACAGTGCACACTGAATAGGAGGGGAATACCTCACTCCCAGAGCTGCAGTAGTTCACAAGGACGGCAGATGATAACAGCAATTTCACCACTTAACTACCTTGGATGCCAGTTGTGTGAAATTGCAACTTTTACCCATAATCACAGATCAACATATTTAAGACCATAAAAGATCTAAAGAGTTCACTTATTCCAGGCCTCTGTCTTCAGACAGCTTGGTACTGTCTTCCTATGAACAAAACAGTAACAGAAGCAAAGAGCCATCGTAAGCCCCAGCCACCAATGTGGCAGACAATCTAAAGTACAGAGGCAAGTGGCATATTTACGTGAGTGTCTTCAAACAGGGAGACTCTCATTTGCCACTGCTGCAAGTTTAAAAGATGAGCCCGTATCTATTCTGCTACCATAAAGCAATTGAAATGTTACTTTCGGATTCAAGTGGTGAGTTGAACATATTGAGAGCTTAAACATTCTTTGTAAATAAAACTTCTAAATCCCAGGAAATGTGACTAGCAGAAAAAAATCTCTTGAACTTTATCATTGCTTTTCTTTATTACTTCAGTTTTCTGACCAAAAATTGTCTCTGATTTCTTAATGATATTTATTGTTTGCTTACCCAGCGTGAGCCCAACAAAGAATCATACCTTGAATAAATGAGCTAAAGAGATTAATCTCATATATCAGCGGCTGCCAATGTTGCATGATCAATCTCTAACAGCAAAAGAATGACAACCTTAGCCTTGTTTATTGTGTGGTGAGAGGATAACAGAAACCTGCTAATGGGAGGTTGTAGTTATATACAGTTATTTATGGCAGATCATGCTGATCTTTAGGATGATTAGAAACACCATTATATATTAGATGCCATCCATTTCGTTTCTGTCACAGTGGCCTGAGGACCCAAGGAATATATATCATCTCACTCAGCCTGCAGTATATAGAGCACCTGAACTGGGTAGAGTCTGGAACACAGTGCCCTTAAAGAAGAGAATACTCTTAGCAGTAAGAATGCAGCTGTTCAGGAGAAAAGCCCATACTAGCTCTGCAATAACACCACAGTAGTTTTTAAGCCCAGGACTCACACTCTCAAACAGGCATTACACACGAATAATAGCAGCTATCCTGCTGGATATGAATTTCCTCTAACTTCTTTCCTCCATCCCTCCTTTTTTCTGTCCTTTGCTCCCTCTCTCCTTCAGTGCCTTCCTTGTTCCATTCCTTTACCTCTCACCTTTTCTCCATCCCTAACTTCTTAATGTAATTTGTAGGGTGCCAACTCATTAAGAAGCCAAATCATATTAAGCAGGCAGTGTGTAATGTCCACGGTCAAATAAAATGTGAGTGATTATATACCACAGATAGTTGTAAGACTTGTCATAAATTGTTCAACTTCTCTGAGTATTCAGTCGTGGGTCAGACATTAAAGAGGATTAGACTAGAGGCCACTGGCATTTGTTTGGATCTAGAATCTTTGCCTGGAAAGAAACAACTCAAAACCCACTCCCTCTTTCCTGTGCCAATCATTCTGAAAAATGTAAAACGAAGGTGAGAGGAATAAAGACCCCACCTTCTAATCTTAAAGCATAATGTTATGAGATGGTCTCAACCTCATTTTCCACTAGTCTCCGTGAAGGAGAGAGACCTGGAATGAAATCCACCTTTTTCTTCAGAAGCAATGCTGTAGACTGAGAAGCATTTTGTTTCAATATCCGAGTTGTAATTTTAGAGGATAGAGGTGCACAGTGGTTATCTTCTGCCCTTGATATAGTGAGTAAGGCGGCTTTATAGTAGAGTTCATTATCAGACAGCCCACTTTCCCACTCATAAAGCCATGTCCTCTACCATCCATAAAAATGATGGCATCTTGGAGCTCATCTGCTTTTCTTACTTGGTTCAGAGCTCAGGTGGGGGAGATCAGTGATATTTATTGTGCCGCTGTGACTCCCATTCAATGATAATGATTGTTGCATTGGGACTCTTTTGTAGAAGATAATTTTTAAAAATGCTACTTGAACCTAATGATTGCAGATGCTGGCATAATAGTAGCAGGCTGGGTCACAGGGCTCTCATTCTCTGTGAGTCGACCCACTGCAGGATGATCCCTCCATCCCCAAGGAGGCTGTGAGGATGGTGAGGAGGCTGCTCCTGTCTGCTTTTTCTCATTTCTTTACTTAGAAATTAATGGCCTGGTTTCAAAGGAGTTGTCAACATTTTCTGCTCATTTTCTTAATTACTCTTCATAGTGGAGTAATTGCAATTTGGATATGTAATCTTTTTTAAATTTGCTAGAGTTTACTACACCCTTGTGAAGAAAGATATCTTCATTTACAGATTATGAAACCAATAGGACAAAGGAAGTGGCACTTCTAACATTACACGGCAAATGTAATTAGCTGGGGTGTTCACAGGCAGACTAAGTTAGAGGCTATCTTGAGTGAGCTCTGTCCATCCTAAGAGAAACTGATCTGGAGACTGTCAGCTTGAAAATATTGAGCATTTTTATTGTGCTCATTAAATTTGAATTTTTGATATCATTCATATGATAATATGGTGTTCTGGTTCAAAGCTCTACCTTCATAGGGATCCCATCAGTAGCCCCAAAGAAAAGAAAATCTCCAAAGGCATTAAACCTCGGCATATCTGATAAAAGATTTGAAACTACTTCTTCTGATTTTTATTATCATGTGACACACCTGTGCATTAAAAGTACCAAGAAATAAATCAGGAGAGACAACTTATAGTTTTCCAGTTGTCATGTAAAATTATTGTAGGTATACACACCTACATTTTTAGAATAAAGATCAAATTTACTGCTTCCTCTTTACTTTATCAAACTTTACTATGCTCTCAGCTATGAAGTTATTTTTCCTTGGTGTACTTTTGTGGTAGGAATCTGATATTGTGGGTGATATAACATCCCTTCCCCAAAACTTAGCATTTACTGGTCTCATATTAGTGGTTTGATTCAGACATGGTGGGACTTTTTACAGCAAGGAAGCCAGCAGACACTACAGTGCAGGACCACATTTCTTTGTTGATTAACTAGATTTAAATATATAATAGATAACACTTTGTAATGAAGATTAAATTTCAAAATGTTTCTTTTTCATGTCTTACATTTTGACTAGTAGCCCACGCTAATCAATGACAGTATTCTGTCTGTATATATTGCTCAGTTCAGCAAAAGTTTGTTTATGGCATAGTGGGTGGTTTTGTCTTCAACATTTGTCTTTATTTCTCCTTAATGTTATTTGGTAATGTGAATTTAAACAGAAATCAACATTTCTGTTAGAAATACATCTACTAATTGAAACAAGTTTTGCCGTGATTATAAGGGGTAAGGAAAATTCAGTGAAAGAATTCTGTAAGGGCCAATTCACATGGGATTACTATTGTCTTGTTTATTTGACTATTTTTACATTATGATTATATGTTCTTCTTCTAGTACTATATTCTATATAATATAATATTAGTAAAATAATATTTAGACACACAATGACCTCTCACAGAGAACTGTATATAATGGGGTAGATAAGTAATAATTGCACCCAGAGGTTATTACTTAGTTTCCAGCACCTCAAGCTATCAAATAAGATGGGTAAAAAAAAAATGACAATTACATAATACTGCAAAAGAGGTGATTAAGGAACTTACAGAGAGAAAGTGCTCATGGTGGATAATCTGCACTTATTGAGATACAAGCTTGAAGACACACTAAGGAAGAGAATCCAATCTAGTCACCGAGGCAGGTTAGAGTGATAACAGCCATTACCAGGATACCTGCAGCTACCAGAAAATAGAAGAGACAAGACACAGATTGTTCCCAGACAATCTGCGCTACTCTACTCTACCCTAATTTGACAACTTGCTTGTTGGAACACTTGCTTATGCTCCGTCACCAGCATTCTTGAGGAGTTAGTGTCCAAACTAAGAATCCTCGCTTCCCTGACTAAACTACTAAACTCTTGGTCTGACGTTTGTCTTTTGTCACCTTCCATCAGGTGTTTTTCTTTGCTATCACTCTCTAGTTAGCAATTCTAGTGCCCTTTATGGCTGAGATTTTAGAGCTTCCCAGATTATTAGTTTGTGACATCTGTAATTTTTTTTTCTACATTGTCAATGTTCTCAGAAATGCAGTGCCTTGGACTTCTGAAGGGCTCGCCAAGTCTTCAGACTGGATTGATTCTCTGATTTGAGGTTGTTTGCTTTCCCTATGACTCTATTGCCTTTCTGTCATGGTTCACCTCTATAGCTCCTTAGTCGATGTCCCAATGCACCTCTCCATTCTGGTTGTCTCAGTGATGTGTTATTGAATTTGGTTTCTCCTGTGCTGTCCTGTATCACTTTATTGACCTCACTGATGAAAAAGCTGCCTGTGAAAGGAGATATTTTCGAATTTGATTAGTATTCCCTGATATAAGATCTCAGTGTGCTAAAAACCTTTACTGTTACTGGAGGGACACAGCCTAGTCGAGATTTGTTGAGTACAATCAGTACTCCTGTGTTTGCAACTAGTTAAAAACCCAAAACCAAACAAAGCAAAACAGACTCCTCAGTGTCCCTTCAGTAATTAGTAGTACCATGTATGCCATTAGTTCATGTATATCTTATATTTGCTGTGATTTCAGTGTAGTAATTTCTATAAATTTCTTTATAAGTAAACCTTAAGGACAGTGTTTAAAACCATGGTTCTTGACTCCTTATGGCAGTGGATGTTAGTGATAGGAAGGTCTAAACATTTTGACAATAATGAAGGTTTTCTGCAAGTGTAGCTGTCTTAGTTAGGGCTTCCACTGCTGTTGAGAGACTCCATGACCAAGGCAGATTTTAAAGAAATGTAACGGGGCAGACTTACAGTCCATCATCCTCATGGTGGGACTCATGGCAGTGGGTAGGCAGGCAAGGTCTTGGAGGATCCAACTGTTCTACATCTTGATCTTGATCTGAAGACAGCAGGAGGAGACTGTATTTTTTTTTTTAACATTGGCCATAGCTTGAGCATTTAAGACTGGATTCCACAGTGGCATACTTCCTCTAAGAAGGCCACACCCCTCCTAATAATGCGACTCTTTATGACCAGGCATTCAAACATACGAATGTACGGGGACATACCTATTCAAACCACCATAATAACTTTGTCAAATATTAATTTATATTCCAACACACAATAAATCTGAGTTATTTTCTGGCAATGGTTGCTGATGTTGCATCATGTAAGTCCATTGCAGCCTGGCTTCTGAATACACAACATATACTTTTCTTATCTCAAGGGCTCACACCATGCAATTCAGCAAACACTGATGGGACGACCTCAGCTCAGATCTGAGACTAGAGTAGTTATGAACCACAATGCTTTACTGTACAAAAATGTGTTGTGGCTTTTATAGAAACAAAATGGTTCATTTCTGGAAATCAAACATTTTCAATATTTTCCTATTATCATTTTAGTATCAAATTAGTATACATTCATTGCATTCTGCTAGGCTGTTTTATTTTTAAAATTGTTACTTGATTGATGACTTTAGTTTCATGAAAACGATAATAATTAAGATGTGAACCTAAGGTGGTGGCCATGACTGCAGGGTCTGCAAGGTGTTCGTGACGGCCCCAGTGGGCAGCACTATAACGTGAAGGTGACGCCTTGTACCGTACTGCTGTAGACACCGAAGGTCACACGCCAGCAGCAGGACTTCAACCTCAGCAAACATGGTCTGAAGTTTCAGAGGATCCTGCTTGATCTCTCACCACTGGAGATTCGCCACCCTAACAAACAATACCAAGCTAGAGATGGCGCCTGTGTCCCGGAGCCACGGTGAAGGGTCTGAGAAAATGGTCAGCATTGCCTTACAGCTGGATGATGGCTCTAGTTTACGGGACCTTTTCTTTCCCAGCCAGACCCTATGGGAGATTCTGGGGAAGGCCCACTCCCTGAGCTGGAGACTGAGAGATGCTGGTAATAGGCTCTCTTGCTCCCGGTGACGCAGATATAGGCCAGATTAGACCCATTTTCTACTATTTTGTACAATGTGTTTAGGAAAAGCGGTATGCTCAGAATTGGTGTTTATAATTCCAAATGTCAACCAACTAATAAAACAAAAGCAGACAAAAACAAAACAAAACAAAACAAAAAACAAAAACCTGTTCAAGATGATCCACTTACTTATGGCCGTTTGAATGGACGTGTCCCTCATAGTCTCGTGTATTTGTACATTTGCCCCACAATGGTTGGAACCCTTTGGCGTGGTTTAGGAGATGCACCTTGATAAAGATGGCAAGGTAACAGAGCCAGGGTTTGAAGGTTTACAGTCTCTGCCCACTTCTGGTTCTTTGCTTCCTACTTGTGCCACCATTACCGCCTGCTCGCTGCCAAGCCTTCCTGGCACGCGGTAGTCATTTCCTTCTTAAATCACGGGCCCAAATGAACTATTTCTTTCGTAAGTCACTATTGGTAGTGGTGCTTATCACAACAGAAGAGTAACAAATTCAATTCTCCTGTTGCACTACCTATTCTGCCAGGCTTCAATTCTTCGCATAAAATTCAATAAGCACATCCATCTAATTCAGAAGGAAATATTAATTTGTTTTCAATAAATCATAAAACTGCTCACATGACAAAATGTTATAAAATAAATTTCTTTAGATGACTTATTATCAGTAAAAGTCTGATTCCTGTACCTATTTTACATACCTATATGAATGAAGATCGTATAAAAAATTTATTTGTTGAAAAGGGGTCACTAGACAAAATAGCTTAAGAAGTGCTTTAAAAATCGCAGTCTGATGAATGGGCGAGGGATCTTCCTTCACCACATGGACATTTACATGGGAGCTCGTGCTGTGCTCTGAACTTCTAGGTCCTGTGGATGTCTGCTATTTATAAAAGTTCTTCTCATTACGCTCCGTCATTTGATCTCTGTGTAACCACTTCCTCCGTTACTTCTAAATCAATGTGTTTAAGTTTTTCCTGCAGTAGAAAATATGCTCCTTTCAGTTTGCAGTTTGGCAATTTTCATCCTAAAGGCAAGAAAAGCAACACTTTAAGAAAGTTACCATTTCCTGATTGTGTTTTTCAATTCACAGATCAGTTTGCAGTGAGATTTAATGATGTTTCCCCCGTATGTTCCCTGTGATTTTGAACTCTGTAATTTCTAGAAAGTATTGTTCTGTTGTTTAGCATTCGTGTTTATAGTGCTCTTTTCCGGAATGTGAAATTATCACTTTAGCTTCATCTTTTGCCTTTGTGCTGCATAATTTCAGCCTTATTGCATTATCTTCTTGGGGGAGGTTAAGGAGGGTCTGAGCTGTGTAGTAGGACACTGTACTACTGTGTAGTGGGATAGCAGAGTCTATGCTCATAATCATCTCATTGCTTGAGGAAATATTTATACAGTGGCATTACTGAGGCATAATCAGCATGCATCACACTGCACAACTTAACCTGTCGAATGTGCAGTGGCACAAATTAGTGTGCTTATTGTATCTCTTTATGTCTGTATATCTATCTATCTATCTATCATCTATCTAAATATCTGTGTCTAGAGAGATCTAGAAAAATAACACCCCAGGCATTTATTCTTTCCATATTTTATTCCTTCTATTTTTTGAGTCATATAGAATTTTAAGATAATTGTGAAACTGCTTTAGTTCTATTGAGATTAACTCATAATTTTCTAGTATTTTAGATGAAGGCATATGAGCTCTACTGGTGTTTTTAGAGGTATGTATCCTTGTCCTCGGTGTAATAATTTTGCTACTAATTCATTTTGTACATATTGTTTTGCTCATTCCTTGTTTATTGCTAAAGGAATTCCAATTTCATGGATATAACACAATTCATTTATCCATGAACATTTGGGTCATTTCTAGTTTGGTGATATTATAAATAGCGTTGTATTACATTTGTATTCAGAGCTGGAGAGGTGGCTCAGCCATAAAAGGCTAGGCTCACAACTGAAAGTATAAAATTTGTATTCTGGTTATATGGAAATTTGCTGTGAATGGACTATATGGGTCATGTGATAGCTCTGTGTTTGCCAAAGTGGTTGTAATAATTCCCCTGTGAGTAAGCTTCAGTATCTTCAGACTCCTTTCCATTACTCAGTGTGTAGTCTGTGGGAACATCAGTATCATAATGGTTATGCAATGGGGCCTTTCTGCGCTGGATACGTATTCCCTAGTGATGATGGAGGCTGAGTATTCCAGTCATATAATTATTTGATATTCAGATATCTTTCATGAAGTGCATATTGAAACGATTTGTCCATTGATAACTGAATTGTTTCATGTTGTTAAGAAAAATAGATTATATTTAAGTTTGGGACTTAAATCCTGAAAAATACATATTCAAATTATTTCCCATTTTTTTCAGCGTTTTTCATTCTCTTAACAATGTCTTATACAGGAAAATATTCTGGAATTTATACACGCCACAATAATACTGTTTTACTTTACAAATCAAAAATTTTGTTGCCATCTTTAAGAAACTTTTTCTAATAAGAGTTCACAGATTTTTGTGTGTGTGCTTATTTCTGTGAGCACTACAGATCTGAATCGTACAGTAAGTTTTTATCCATTTTCTTATTTATGTGAGTGCTACAGATCTAGATTTTACAGTAAGTCCTTATCCGTTTTCAGAGCACAGCGAGGCTACCTCATCATGCCTTGTATTAACATTTTCCCAATGTAAGCCTGTTCCAGTTTGCCTTTATGTTGCTGTGAAAAACACGCTGACCAAAACAAATTGGAGAGAAAGAGGGCTGATTTCATCTTGCACTTCCAGGTTACAGCCCATCACTGAGATTAGGGTAGGAGTTCAAGCAGTGCCAGTGGCAGAAGCCACAGAGGAAAGCCGCTCATTGGCTGTGCTTGATACTGCCAAGAGTGCACTGAGCCCTTCTACGACAAATGGCAACCAAGAAAAATGTTCCACAGACATGCTAACAAGCAACTGTGGTGTGTGCAATTCTTCAACTGAGATTCCTCTTCTTACGTACATCATGTTAACAACCAAGATCAACTATTATCTCCTGATTGTCAACTTGACACACAAACACATCACTTGTTAAACTATAACCTTTCCTTTCCCCTTGGTATCTCATTGTAGTGCGTTTTACTGAATAGTATTTTACGGACAACGTTACACAAACTACAAACACCTGGTGAGAGGGAATCAGATAACTTAGAAGCCGAGGCAAGAAAATTACGTCAGCTTAGGAGTTATGGGCTAGCCTAGGCAGCATTCTAAGAGACTATGTTAAAACATTGTTATGCAATTTTGTGAGAATATTCATCAGGTGTGCACCTTGATTGTGGGTTTTTTTTTCATTGTCTTGACTTTTGTTTTCTTTTTGCAGACAAAAAAAGCCTAAATGTTAATGTAGTTTAATCTACTTACCAATTGTTTTGGTGTTGTATCAAGAGAAATATTATCAAATACAAGTTTATATATAGTTTTGCCCTTTGGCATGTTATAGAGTTCTATAGTTTTGTGATTAAACTTAAGCTTCTGCTCCATTTAGAGCTAGTTTATGTAAGTTTATAAAGTCTATGCCAGCTATCTGCTCTCCTTTGTTTTCATGTAGATGTCAAGTTATTTCCAGCCTTCTGTCAATGAAGCTGTCTTATCTCCATTGCACTGTTTTTGCTCCCTTGTCAGAACCTGCACCTGGATTTTCTATTTTAGTCAACTGATATATTTATCCAGACTTGTACTAGAATCACGCTTTCTGGGTTATAGTATGTTTTGATGTTTACTATTATTATTATACACATATGGCTTTAAGGGGAAATGCTCATCTTAGTGCACCTTTATATTGTCTTTTCCATTGGTCTCAAATAGAGGCATCTGAAAAGAAGAATTTTAATATGCTCAGAAGCATTTCTGTCCACCACATTTATGATGTGAGCTTGGCCTGCCCAGAATTGTGCCTGCCTCTGATTTTAATCCTCTGAAGATATGCTCTATGACTTTAAGCAATGTATGCCAGCAATGTCTACCATTTTTTTTTTTTCTTCTAAACTCTTTCCTAAAACTGAGCATGTTCAGTGTGGTGGTTTGAATAATAATGGCCCCCACAGGCTTATAAAGTTGAATGCTTGCTAATTAGGGCATGGCACCATTTGGTGTGGGTTAGTAGATGTGGTCTTGTTGGAGTAGGTATGCTACTGGGGATGGGCTTTGGGGTTTCAAATGCTCAAGCTTGTCTCAGACTCCCTCTTCCTGCTGTCTGTCCATACAATGTAGACCTCTCAGCTACGTCCCTGGCACCATGTCTGCCTGCATGCTACCATGCTTCCCACCACAGCAATAACGAACTAAACCTCTGAATGTAAGCAAGCCCCAAGGAAACGTTTTCTTTCATAGGAGTTTCTGAGGTAATGGTGTCTCCTCACAGCACTAGAACACTGAGTGAGACATTCAATAATACACATATTATAGTGACGATGCTCAGGAAAGTGTCTGCCACACAAATGCTTTCTTGCATTATCATGCATCAGTTAACTGAGCCAAGACCTCATGCTTCCTTCACTTAAGAGGACACCCTGCTTTGGACCCACCACCATGCTTTTTTTTATTTGACTCAGATAATAATCACTTACCGTTATTTTAGCACCTGCTTCTTCCTGCTGGCTTCATTTTTCACCAAAAGGATGACTCACCGTGTTCAGTTACTCCATTTCAGTCCTTCGGCTTTGTTTGTCTTAATTTTTATTTAAGGACTCAAAACCACTTTTAAAATAAATGTTAAAAAGAAGTTTGTTCTGGATCTGATATGAATGATTCCGGCTGAGGATTCTAGTAGCCATGAGCCAGATGTGCTACATCTGGGAGCAGGTTATATAAACTCCCATAGTCACAGTTACAACACTGTCATGAGTACTTGTGTTTACTAGGAAGTAGGTTGAGCGTCAGTTTGCTATACTGTTGCTATAGTAGAGCTATGGGCAATCTCTTTCTTAGGAGTCAGATATTGTGGGATTATTAGGTTGCTGGAAGCTTGAGCTCTGTCACAATTAACAATATAATCCAAGAATTTTATTTAGACCAATGAAGATATGATATTAAACATCAAAGCTGCTGGTATATGGCTGATGCAAGGGATCAAGTAGGGTTCACTATGACTTTTTGTTGTTTATTTGCAACCTTCTGTTTCTTCACAATTATGACATTCTGTTTAGTCACTTCTCAACAGTCTGTGAGCTCTTACAGGCTTTCTGACAGAATTACAGGCTTTCCGACAGAATTTAGTTCACAGTACCATAATAAATGTAGTTTGTTCAATGACCTCTACAAAAAAACTTACCATATTTTGCATAAGATCACAATAAGCTTATAATCAAAGTGGAAAGCACTGTTGAGACAAAACTGAGTTCTACATAGTCATGAACGTAGACTATTCCCCATTTGTTTAGTATATTTTACATTTATTTTAACAAACTTCTGTCACACTCCTCCTAAGAATTTTATCAGACTCTGTTAAGTTTATACCAAAATATTTAACAGTGTGAAATGTCAGTGGCATTGTACTTGACTTTGCCATATGCCTTAGTTGGGGTGACTATAGCTGTGATGAAATACCAACTCCAAAGCAATTTGGGGAGAAAGAGTTTTTATTTGTTTGTTTGTTTGTTTTTTGTTTTGTTTTGTTTGGCTTACATGTCCATATCATGGTCATCACTGGAAGAAGTCAGGACAGGAACTGAAACAGGGCAGGAATCTGGAAGCAGGAGCTGATGCAGAGACCATGGAGTGGCATAACTCACTGGCTGACTCCTTATGGTTTGCTCAGTCTGCTCTCTTATAGACCCTAAGATCACCAGCTCAGGGATGTAGCCACCGGCAATGGCCTGGACCCTCTGACACTAGTCACTAATTAGGAAAATGTTTGCCTCCAGCCCAGTCTTATAGATGCATTTTGTTAATTGAGGTTCCCTCCTCTCAAATCACTTTAGCTTGTGTCAAGTTGATATGAAACTCTTTGTCTCATCATATTTATCCTTAACATCCTTTAAGTTCAGTAAGTTCCTTTTTATTTTCAAGAATTTATTTTGCCAGGTAAGATTACTTTTTCCTATATTATTATATCTTTTATGGGCAAAGACAAATTCGTTTTTATCTTTTCCACCCCTCCCTCCTTTTCGATGTTTCACTAAGACATGCTTGTATATTATAATAGATATTGTACATATTACTTTTGTTTGTGTGGAGAATTTTGTGTGTCTGAATGCATTCTTGAGAGGTATGCTGCAAGCTCATGTTATTTGGTAATTTATTTATTTAGCTATTTGTTCTTAACATGGGGATTGTTCTGGGTATTGTAAGGTAACATTGAACCAGACTTTAGTCCTATATGAACTTCTCCAACTGCTTGCTGTTCTTTTGATTAGGATTCCAACTCAGTCTTATGAACAGCCTTAGCCAAGCCTCTGTCACATGCTTTTATCAGTATGCATGGTTTGTCAGCTTCAGCGCTGTAGTCATTTTAAATGGATAATTGAGTGTTGTGGAGATCTTTACCATGCATTGTAGAATGTCTAGTAGCACCATTTGTCCACGTCTATTCATCATATTTCCAAATGCAGCTCAAGGAGAAAACCTGCTCCCCAATGGGAGCTACTGCTCTAATGTTTCAATGCAACCCTCCATGATCTCTGGTAGTTTTCTTTCATGCTCTTGTTGTTTCATCCTCCCCTGTAGGGTCGAGGAGACCTCTGAAGGAGTCTTGAATGCCTTTATATGTACCCATCTCTTTGTCTCCTTGTCCTATCTGTCCTAGCCCCACTGTTCTACCTCTTGCTTGGGTCCCTGCTCTGTATCCCAATGTTACAGGACAGGCTAGCTTCTCCTGTGTTTGTCCTTCATTTACCACTTCCCTGAAACCTGCAGTAGGCAGGGAATTGGACAAAAGTAGGGGTGAGCTCATATATTTTCATCTTAATGAATCACTCTATGGGTTCCCAGGCCAGACGAGGGATGGTAAAGTGTTACCCATACCCCAGATATCTCTAAGAAGTGGTGCTTGTCACTACCCAAATCAGGCTTGGACCTACTCCACTCCATAGAGGCAAAGGACACATCAGGTGGAAACTTCAGACTTCATGTCCCCCACTGTTAGTCTCACTTAGGGTCACTCCCATAGACTCCCTGGAGTCGAAGAGGGAGGAATGGGGCGAGAAGAACATGAGGGTGGGACTGGGAGGAGAGAAAAGAAGGGGCTGGGGTCAGACTGTAAGGTGATTAAATAAATGATAAAAATTTCTATGTTTCAGATAAGAGAATAAGTATAGTTCCCATTACTCAATATTAGCAAGAAATAGAGTTCTTATGAACATAGTCATATAGACATTACACATGTGCATGAATGAGAGAAGGCAGGAGCTGAAGGAAAAAGGGTAAGGGAAGATACATTCATTTTACATTGTTGTTCTAGCATCTTTGAACACCTTTATTTCTATTTTATTTTTCTTGGTTAGCTCTCTTTACTTAGGTGAGCACAACACACAGTGCTGTAACATTTATTTTAATCACATGAACATCTAACTTATTAAAATATTTATCCAAGGAGAATAGGCTTACAAACCTTTCTATCTTGGAATAAAACCTAAGAACTTACTTATCTAACCTGCTTGCTGAAGTAACTATTTTTTTTCTATCATTAGTTTCTGCATGTTTAGCAATAAGATAATGAGAAAGAAGAGTCTTGATACCCTATGAGCATATACAGGGGGAAGAAGTCCCCCTTAGTTACAGTCATAGGGGAGGGGAGTAAGGGGAAAATGGGAGGGAGGAATGGGAGGACACAAGGGAAGGGATAACCATTGAGATGTAATATGAATAAATTAATAAAATTTAAAAAAAAGAAATGAACACGAATCAAAGGTTGGATATTGAGCTTGCATTAGTGTTCAACATCTAGAGTCAGAATTTCAAAAGGAGAATTAGCAGAAGTGAAGCAAGTGTTCGCAACTGACACAGTGTTTCTTAATTTCTTCCCACAACAGCAAATACATGTACATATTGCTTTCTTTTGTAACATCTAATCTACCCAGCATCTTCTAAGATACTATTGAGTCACTTATTTCTTGGCGTTTTCTGCTTGCTCTTGAGAGTTTTCAAACTCTGCCCTATGCACCCTGAGTTGGCATCACTGGATAATGTTTTTGCTTCTGAGAAGCTCCGTCCAAGTTGCCACTCTTCTATTGGAGCTTAAGATCAAGGTTTTCTGAGAAGAAACTACTTTTGATGCAACAAACTAATCTGTAGGCACTTGTAAGGAGCACTTAAACATTTTCTACTGTATGCCTCCTCGTGTTTGTGTTTTAGCATGGATTCTCGCCTGTTTCCTCTGCACCAGGCATCACTTCATAGTGGTACAGCGAGAGCTTCAGTGAGATTTGTTGTGTTACAACATAATAATAAGGGTTGGGGGGCACAAGGAGATTTTTGTGACTTTGGAGACACCGCATCTAAATACTTTTATTCTACTTACTATAGTGGATAGAAACTTGTGGGGAGCCTAATTAAGTGAAGAGCACTTATAGGATGAATACAATGTTTTGTATCTTTGTAAAGAGAATACAGAATGGCTTAAAAGAATTCATCAATCCAAAAATTTTTCCCTTGAAAATGAAAGAGCAGTTTTCAGAATGAACTAAACCATGTTAGAAATGGCAAAAATATAAAATTGTCTTTTATAGGAACAAGCTAAGTACACATTGCACCTACATGCAATCTGTCACCCCAGAACAGCGTTTTACAGAGAACAGGATGCGCAGCTGTGTGTTCATAACACAGTGCAGTTTCATCATCCCACAGAGCACCCAGGAGCTTCCAGAGTGTGTGCAGCGAGCACAGCCTGAGTTGGCATTCCCAGGTAATTTTTTTTTTCTTTAGACATGTTCCAAGTTGCTATTCTTTTATTGGAACTAAAGATCAAGTAGATAAACCACTGGCAATCTATGAAGTCTGCCCTTCTGGGTCTAATTGCTTTGTTCTTTTTCTTTTTATTAGTTCTCTGAGTTGTACTTTGTACAGTGTATTTTGATCATGTTCACTCTCTTTCTCTCAACATTTCACAGATACACCTGACCTTCCCTTCGCATCCAACTTTTCATTGTTCCTTGTTCTTGTTACCTTTCTTTTTCTTAGGGCCAATTTGTGATGCACAAATATGTTTGGTTGTGTGGCCTTGCACTGAAGTGTGATTCACTTATCAAGGGCTAAAGTTTTAGAGAAGTCTTACCCCTTTCTCCCTGCAGCTAAGAATTTCTAATTACTCAGTAGAGGTGGAATAGCATACTCAACTTCCCTTCCTTTGCTGGATGTAGGCTGATACAGGTTTGCAGGATCTTATGCATGGTGGTACATACATTGTGAGATCAGGTGTGCAGCTGCCATGCTGTGTCCTCAAGATGCTGTTTTCTTGTCGGCATCTACTGCCTCTGGTACTGGCATTCTTTCAGCCCCTTCTTCAGCGAGGAACCCAAGGGTTGCAATATTTATGTCCCATTAATGGCTGAGAATTCACCAGTATTTCATTCTCTGCACTTCGGCCAGTTGAGCTTCTCTGTGTTGATTATCTTCTACTAGGAACAGCACTCTTCTGATGAGATTTGAGAGATTATTTATCTGTAAACCTAATGATAGGTCATTATTGGCTAGTTTAATACTGTGACCATTTAGAATTATTATCATTCCAAGAACCTTGGACTAGACAGATGAGAGACCCTAGGGGAGAAGCTAATACTATTTTACTTTGTACTTACCGTTTACTTTAATATTTCAGGTTTATTTTTTTCAAGACAAGATCTTACTAAGTATCTCTGGCTGTCCTGGAACTCACTGTATAGACAAGGCTGGCCTGAAACTAATAGATATTTTCCTGCCTCTGTTTCCTAAATGCTAAGTTTAAAGGCATGTTTTGCTATATTTTCTTAGCAGTTATTACTGTTTCAATAAAAATTACCAAGAGACATTTTCAAATGAATTGTGTGCATTCTATAAATATTACTATTTTTATATTCTTCTATTACATTTAAATAGAAAATTTTGATTATATAAGAAGCAAACACAATTGTTGTTATTGTGTTTTGTTTGTTTACTTGTAACCTCAGCTGTCTTCAGACTCATTGTGAGCTAAGGATTACCTTGAACATCGGAACCTCTTACCTCTATCTACCAAACACTAGGGTTACAGGTACAACCCACTGCATTTAAAAAAAAAAATGCCTTTGAAGCACTACATGGGAATAGCTCTAAGACTGGCTGAGATACGAAGGTTTATGCATAGACAAGACTTCATGTTGAGCACAGATTCTCTGTGACTTATAATGAGTATGGCACGAAGGAAGATTTGCAGATGTCTTACTTCTGTTCATACAATGAGCAGAGAACCAGCCTTGATTGCTCTGTGCATCCTGCACACCTCATACCATCACAATGTCAGAACTGTATAACGCTTGTGAGAAATTGTGTTTTCAGAACAAAAGAACCGGATGCCAACACTGGATCAGACCTGACAGGATTCATTCCTCTCAACAGGCTGGATGCTGACATCCTGCACCCTCCATGTTCCAGCCCCAGGCGCCTCAGTTGCTGTTACCCATCAGAACAGGACAGCTACCAGGAGAGTGTTGTAGAAAGCTTCTAGTCTCAGTTGGTCCAGCAGTTCAGACTGTCCCACACAGGACTCCTATTAAGACAGGAATTTCACAAATTTTGAAAAATGAACTACAAATTCTATCCCTGGCTTACTTAACCATTTCCCCCCAAATAAATTTGGGAGGGGAGTCTGAAGAAACTTTAAGAGAATGACTTTCAATTTCCTATAAGGGGCTTGGATACATTTCTGTTTCCTCTCTTGGTCTACAGATGCTTATTTTCATTGGGAATTGCTTATAAGTATTATTGATCTTTTATAGAGAAGAAGTTAGGTTTGATTCAGGGATGTATCTCTTTTCTTTTATCTTTCTTTTGTAGGTAAGAAGATAGGAGCTGAAGATAAAGAAAGGGGGATATAGAAATATAGAGGGAGGATAGAACAAAAGGTAGATTATGAATCTATTCTTCATCTCAGGGCTCTAATTGTTACTCACAAAGGTTATTTTTTAATTCAATAGTATTGAATTTTGTATATTGATTCAAATCATGCTTATGTCAAAAGCTAGTCTAATTTTATCATAAGAATATATATTCTAACCAGGCGGTGGTGGTGCATGCTTTTAATCCCAGCACTCGGGAGGCAGAGGCAGGTGGATTGCTGTGAGTTTGAGGCAGCCTGGTCTACAAAGAGAATCCAGGACAGCCAGAACTACACAAGAAACCCTGTCTTGAAAAACAAAAAAAAAAAAAAAAAAAAAAAAAAAAAAAAAAAAAAAAAGAAAGAAAGAAAAGAAAAGAAAAGAAGAAAAAAGAATATATATTCTAGGTCTAATAGATATGAGTCTATAGATAAATAAGGTAAAATAGTTAAATAAGGTCTTCAAAAACCTCAGAGACCTACAGAATATGGCATTTAAATATGTTTTTATTATTCTAAAAATTCTTTGACAACAAGACAAGGTAACTGCTGGCAACACTCAGCCTGCCTCAAAGAACCTCCTTTATGGAGTTCACTTCAAATGTGCCAGAATAGCCACTGGACAAAATATCCTTCTTTCTGCCACAGACAGAATTCTGACTAAAAATGGGCAAATGTAAATGCAAGCAGAGTCGATGGCCAAACTCTAAAAAAAAGTCCTCAATAATTCCTGCCTCATAAATATGTCTGTCAGATATATTGGGCCAGAAGCTTGAAGGTGATGCTCCCACTTTATAGAGAGTGTTGGGTGACTGTTCAGGCAGTAAACTGTCTCAGTAATTTTTTCGTTTTGGAAGCTGCTAATCTGCATTCTGGGTTCACTCAGGTATTTAAGTTTTATCCCTTCTCAAGTCTCTGATGGGTTTGAAGACCAGATATTTTAGTTTTTCAATTAAGCTTACTAGGTTAGGGGTTAAGATGTTTTTAGATCAAGATAGATATTTTAAGTTAGTAGAGATGAGATGTGGTAGATATTAATGTCCATTAGACAGAACAAGATAGGAAATATGCTTACTCCAAGTTCGCCAAATACAAATAAGCCAAAACACTATGGAAATAACATTTATATAATTCCTGATTGTCTCATGATTTTTCCTGCTGTATGTAGTTTATTTTATTCATGTGTAAAAATATAAATGTATATGTTAAAAACGAAGCATAATAAAATATTTTAAAAGAGGCCTAGGGGGAAAATAAATCACGTCCCTGGATAGTAGAAAATATTCATTTGTTTAATATATGCAGAGATTTCCCATGTCATTATATTGTCATAACTACTCACTAGTCCAAATTATCCTTACTTTACACACATACTGTTGATATTTTTCAAAATTATTCTAAGTTTTTCATTTAGCTGCATCCTTTTCAGTCCTTGTTGTTTTGCTTTCCTTTCTGTAATTGTATTATTATATTATATTATATATAATAAATATTAATTGTTAGTGGTGTGTGTGTGTGTGTGAACATGCATGCACTCACCTGTGTGACAGTGTGCAGATGCCCTTAGAGGCCAGAAGAGGGTTATCAGATCCCGTAGAGTGGGAGTTACAGTAATTTTGAGCAATCTCAGTGCTAAGAAATATTGGAGGATACAACAAGTGATGAACCATCCCTCTCCCCAGCCCTAGTTTTAGTTTTTTGATAGATTAAAAAAAGTCAATGATTTTTAAGGGGAATCCACAACTTATATTTTCACATTGCTAATAGTAGAAAATAAAAATGATAAGAACAAATTTCAGAATATTGCAACTTGCTCAAAAAAAAAAAAAAAAAATGAGGCCCAAATCAATCACATAGCCTTCCATATAACTTTGAAGTCGTTATCATTTAAGCAGGCTGGTGAGACTCTTGCATCAAAGTTAACATGGAGAATAGCTGACAGTTGGCTAGCATGGAAACCCCACTGTCCTTCGGACTGAGAAGAGGTGGTGTAATTCTTGATGTGTTGTCTCACTGAAGTCTGTGGTCTAGGAGATGGTTTTGGCATATGCATCTTGCTGTGTTTGCAGATATTTTAAATACCTCATGTGGTAAATCCATTTATTGCACCATCTCTTGTAAGAATTTATGAACTTCCACAGACAGATGGGACTAAAGATCACTGGAGAATGTGAATTCTGGATTTTGGAGTCTAGGTACTAATCAATCCTGGAGTTTAGATTCTTAATAAAGAGGACTGAAACTAACCCAAAACTTTAAACTCATGATTCTCCTGCCCCAGCCTCCCCAGTTCTTGGATGATAGGTGTACGTTTTTAGGTCTTGTTCCAAAATCTTTTACAGCTTAGACTAAAATTAGACACAAACATACACACATATGCAGACACATCACAATCACCAACACGCCACACTACACCCAGTTGAAGCATTTCAAAATAAGTTGGTGCATAAGAAATGATACTGCAAAAATTTCAGGTTCACTCTTCGAAACATGCTTTGCTTCATTTTATTTTTTATTAATTTTACTTTATCTGTATCTCATAAAGTTTACATCTGTAGTTTGTACTAAGCAGCAGATAAAAGCCAGCTCTCCATCTGGTGGCACTGTTGGGAGGTGGTGGGCAAAGGATATGGGGCACAGTTGAAGAAAGTACATCACTGAGAGCATGTATTTGAAGGGGAATTTGAGATGTCTTTCTCCTCCCTCCGTTTCTTCTGCCACACCTCTTTTTTGGCCTTAAGATGCCAACAGTTTCCTCTGCCACATGTTTCTACTCTTATGCTTCTCTACTTCCCCGTAGTCCTTCCCACACTGCCAGGCCTCAGAGATCTTGAGCAAAAGTAATTTTCCATGGGACTGCACTTGCAGAGTAAGTGAATCTGGCTTCCAAGCACCTAATTCAGGAAGCAAACAAACCCCTACATCCTCAGCCTCAAGGATGCCAGCACCTTTTCCTGGCTTCTGTTTGCATCAGACACTTAAGCAGGGCATATGTATACACAAAAGCCCTCATGTATATTCATAAAACTAAACTGAAAGAATTCTACTTTGAGCTTTTTGACTGACATTTGACACAGTGATGGACAGTTGACTGATGTATAGCTCCTTCATGCCAAAATGTTCACTTCTGACTTATGATCAGTCACCAAACTAAATGTAATCATGTAGTTTCATACTCAAGGTCTCATCTCATTCACTGGCTAAAATTTATTTTTTTAATTTCTGTTTTGTATGTATTTAGTTGAATACTTTATAGTCTAGGCTGTCCTGGAACTTACTAGGCATCCCAGGCTGATTTCAAACTCATGGCACTCCTTCTGAGAGGATAAGTGTGGCACCATGAATGTAAACTTGTTAAACTTTAGCTTTTATACTCCCAAAAAGGAGTATTTACTCCAACAAATCTTCCTTTCACTCCAATAATTCTTTTTCTCTATTGCAATAAGAATTGTTCTTTATCTTCCCTGATGCTGATAACTCCAGTTTTCCATTGCTCTCCCATTACTTCCATGTGGCCAGCTTACATGCTTACATGCTAAACAGAGACGAGGTAGGGGTGGGATGGATAGTAAGGAAACACTAGACAGTTCATAGGAGGGGAGGCAGGGAGTCTGACAGCTGCAGAGAACAGTCCCATCTAAATCACACTGACAAACTCTAGAAACTCTTAAGCATCACAGGTTGACATTATTGTAAAAATAGCAACTTGAGAAAATATCAGAGACAAAGAGAAAATGAAGTGTATAAAAACAAAAATGAAGGTTAGGAGGAATCTGCAAGTGAGAGACAAAGACTCCATTTTCCCTGCAAATTATCTTGGCATTCCATGGTCTTTCCAATTTTGTGAGAACAAAGGCTACTGATGCTGTGAACGCTTACACAAGATATTTCAAAGTTAATCACAAACTTTCCCCAAGGCCTTTATAAGTTTTTAGTAAGAGAGAATAAATAACATATGCAAATTTCATGCTTAAAATTCCTTATTGTAGAAACCCAGATGGCTTGCCCTTTTTATATATGTATTCCTCCCTGCTGGATTAAGGAGAAATCGTTTAAAAAGAAAAGACGCAAAATGAGAATTTGTATGGACATGGCCCAGTGGATTAGGGGATGTTGAAAAGTCCAAGTCTTCTACTGGAAAAATATAAGGTGCTTAGAAAACTGCTTTTCCCTTCCACTTTTGTGCTTTTCCTTTGCTGTCTCTCTGATTGTTATCATCAAGCAGCTGAGAGTGCTGGATTAACCCATGGAGCTGAAATGCGCCCTCTTCAAGCAGAGATCTGAAAGCTGCACAGGCAATATTAGGATGTTGCTTGGTCTCTTAGAGGGAATGAGCGGTTCTGTGATAGCCTTTGATCAGTTTTTACCTGTTGTTTCTCTGAAGTGTTTTGTTCATTGTGATTAGATGAATCAAAGCACTGTCTGTCCCAGAGAGACAATTGTCTAGATGCTAGCAGATTTTAAAACAGAGCAGTTTGTAAAGAAGTGGAAAGAACTAGGAAGTGAGCTAGATATGTCCAGAGCCTCTTCTGGTGTTTGAGAGTCCTCTGTGGTGCAAGCTGAAGCAAGTGGCTACCAGTGGATGCTGAGGACACGTTATATAAGGAAGCAATCCAGGGATGGGAGACTTTTAAAGGCAAGGTGGCATAATCCTCTGGATCAGTCTTTTTTTTTTTAAATTTTTTATTAATTTATTCTTATTACATCTTAATGGTTATCCCATCCCTTGTATCCTTCCATTCTTCCCTCCCTCCCATTTTCCCCTTATTCCCTCCCCTATGACTGTTCCTGAGGGGAATTTCCTCCCCCTGTATATGCTCATAGGGTATCAAGTCTCTTCTTGGCAACCTGCTATCCTTCCTCTGAGTGCCACCAGGTCTCCCCCTCCAGGGGACATGGTCAAATATGAGGCACCAGAGTTCGTGTGAAAGTCATACCCCACTCTCCACTCAACTGTGGAGAATGTTCTGTCCATTGTCTAGATCTGGGTAGGGGTTTAAAGTTTACCGCCTGTATTGTCCTTTGCTGGTGCCTTAGGACCAGGTGGCTGGACCCTTGGGCCCAAATACGCCTATCATAATGTTCTACTTGTAGGTTTCCAGGACCCTCTGGATCCTTCTACTTTGCTATTCTCCCATGCTTCTCTCATCTAGAGTCCCAATAGGATGTCCTCCCCTCTGTCCCAGTTTCCTGGTAAGTGAAGGCTTTCGTGGGACATGCCCCTTGGGCTAGTATGCAGATATAAGTGAGTATATACCATTTGATTCTTTCTGCTTCTGGGTTAACTCACTCATTATGATCATTTCTAGCTCGATCCATTTGTCCACAAATTACGGGAATTCCTTGTTTTTAATAGCTGAGTAGTATTCCATAGTGTATATGTACCACAGTTTCTTTATCCATTCTTCTACTGATGGATACTTAGGCTGTTTCCATGTTCTGGCTATTATGAATAAGGCTGCTATGAACATGGTTGAGCAAATTTTCTTGTTGTGTGCTGGAACATCTTCTGGGTATATTCCAAGGAGTGGAATAGCTAGGTCCTGAGAAAACCCTATTCCCAGTTTTCTGAGAGAGCACCAGTCCAAGGGATACATACCATGAAAAACTTTACTTACCAAGAAAGTGGGTCAGAGGAGAGGACATCCTATTGAGACTTTAGCCGAGAGTAGCATAGAAGAATAGAGAAATAGTAGGACCCACAGGGTCCTGGAAACCTACAAGAAAAATTTTGTGACAGGCAGATCTGGGTCCTGGGGTCCTCCTCAAACTAAGGCACCAGCCAAAGAGAATATAGGCATTAAACTTTGAACCCCTACCAAGACCTAGCCGACGAACATGATATTCTCCACCGTTGAGTGGAGAGTGAGATCTGACTCTCACACGAACCCTGGTGCCCCTTTTCTGACCATGTCCCCTGGATGGGGAGGCCTGGCGGCACTCAGAGGAAGGATAGCAAGTTACCAAGAAGAGACTCGATATTCTAAGAGCATATATAGGGGGAGGAGGTCTCCCTCAATCACAGACATAGGGGAGGGGAGAAGTGGAGAAGTAGGAGGGAGGGAAGAATAGGAGGAAACAGGGGAAGGGCTAACAATCGAGATGTAATATGAATAAATTAATAAAAATGTAAAAAAATTACAATAAAAAAAAGAGAGGGAGATAGCACCAGATATGAATCCACACACATATAGTCACTTGATTTTTGACAGAGAAGCCAAATCCATTCAATGGAAAAAGGATAGCATTTTCAACAAATGGTGCTGGTCTAACTGGAGGTCTATGTGTAAAAAAATGCAACTGGACCCATATTTGTCACCTTGCACAAAACTCAAATCCAAGTGGATCAAAGACCTCAACATAAAACCAGAGATACTAAGTCACTTAGAAGAAAAAGTGGGGAAGAGCCTGGAACATATTGGCACAGCAGACAACATCCTGAACAGAACACTAACAGCCCAGGCCTTAATGTCAACAATTAATAAATGGGACCTCATGAGGCTGAGAAGCTTCTGTAAGGCAGGAGACACTGTCAAGAGAACAAAGCGACAGCCTACAGACTGGCAAAAGATCTTCACCAACCCTACATCTGACAAAGGTCTAATATCCAAAATATATAAAGAACTCAAGAAATTAAACACCATTAAACCAAAAAACCCAATTGAGAAATGGGGCTTGGAACTAAACAGAATTCTCAACAGAGGAATATCAAATGGCTGAGAAACACTTAAAGAAATGCTCAACCTCCTTAGTCATCAGGGAAATGCAAATCAAAACAACTCTGAGATTCCATCTTACACCCATCAGAATGGCTAAGATCAAACATTCAAGTGACACCACATGCTGGCGAGGATGTGGGGAGAGAAGAACACTCCTTCACTGCTGGTGGGAATGCAAACTAGTACAGCCACTTTGGAAATCTATCTGGTGCTATCTCAGAAAACTGGGAATAGGGCTTCCTCAAGACCCAGCTATTCCACTTCTTGGATCAGTCTTTAAACGAGGAGAAATTATTCATATGCTAAATTTTGGATGCATTGTGGGGGCTTATCAGGAAAATGTATCCTATGGCATCCCATCACAGACTCACCCTTCTAAGAACTATCTGAGGTTAGCCAGTAAATTTTTTGAAAAAAAAAAATATATATATATATATTGGCTAAAGTTCAAACTTTCAACCTCCTCTTCTCGAGCCATGTATGCAGTGTGACATTCCAGAGAGCAGACACTAGGGGTCTCTTCTTAAATATCTTGTTTTGGGAGAGAAACAATAGAATGGTATCTAAACTATGTCACTAGGAAGTACCTGTCCTGTGTGTATCTTCAAGATGTACCCCCATTTCTCTCTAGTTAATTAATTCTGCAACACTCCAAGCCCCAGTGATGACATTTATGTAGGAATGAGCTGCAGCAGAGAACCATTCCAGGCAGTATTGAGTGACTATACTGTAGTTAATCTTCCTAATTTTTCATGACTCTCTGTTTGTATAGATAAATACAAACACTCAAGGTTCAGCGGTGCGGGTAGCTAATGTGGTCCAGGAGCTAGTCAAGCTTTTCATCCCTCAAATGAGATTCCTGGCTACTTTATTTCTGCTCTCCATTAAAAATTAGAGAGAGAGAGAGAGAGAGAGAGAGAGAGAGAGAGAGACAGAGAGAGAGAGAGACAGAGAGAGAGAGAATGTCAAGGTCTCATTAACTAGTATATGAAGTTGTTACCTTACCTCCACAATGTCCTATGAGCACCTGTACTTACATTCCTGAGTACACTGATCTCACACACACACACACACACACACACACACACAAAAGATAAATCAAGATGCCAGACCTAAAAAACTGATAACACTAAGTACAATCTCATTCTTTATTTATGCATAATTCTTGAGGAAAAACAACTCTTCCAGGAAAAAATAAATAATAGTTGCGAAAGGCCAGGAGTTTCACAGGATGGGAGGTGAAGTACAGATACAAAGGGTCTCAGGAGGGATGAGCACGTGTTAGCTGCCAGACTAGACTTCTGTATATACAGGAATGGGCCTGCCAGATTTGCTAAACTGTTCTATTCCAAAAGATTGCACTTTATTGGATATAAAGCTTGCCTTAACAAAACTAATTCAAAGGTTTAAATTATAAATAATAATGTTTATTAAGATTCCCTAAACATTAGAATGTATTCCCCAAGCACTGTAAACTCTGAATGAGATATTTTTGTTATTTAAAAGAAAAAAGTAAAAGATCCATTTGGAGTATTTTGATTAGGACTCTTGTCACATTTTTAAATACTCCCTCCACTTAATACTTTTCTGCTGGTATTTAAAGTAGCTTAGCATAATATACTTCTAGTTAAACTTTCTTACAAGGTACACCTAGGCAGTTTTCTGGTTGGAAGTAGTATTATTGTCTAAAATCAACAGTGGCATGATGCAGCTAGGAATGAAACCCGAAGGAATAGAGAGGTTAACACCACATCAAAAAACAGTGAGCTACTTACATGTGGTTTTAAAAAAATCTGCTTTCAGTATTGTTTTTTCCTGACTTATTAGCAAATATCAATATCTGCTTCATGATTTGGTGATTATGCAGACTTAAGGCAATGAAAAAAAAGCAGGTGTGTGTGTGTGTGTGTGTGTGTGTGTGTGTGTGTGTGTATGTGTGTGTGCGCACGCTGATTAGTGTGTTTGGGTGCACATGAATTTAGCAGCTGAGGTCAACCTCATATGTCCTCCTCTAGAAGCTTTAGATTAAGAGTCTCCTAGAGACTTCGGCCTTGCCCATGATACTAAGATAGCTGGCTAATGGCGACAGACAGGCCTGGGCTTACAAGTACTCAGCCACACAGCTGGAACAGTGTGGAAAGGATGGCTTAACGGAGGAAGTGGATCTCTAGGAGCATACCTGTGATTGGGTATATGTTGCACCCAAATTTTTCTTGTCTGTCTCTGCTCACTGGTATGAGATGAGTGGCTTCTAGTTCTTGTTCTTCCTTTCTTCCTCTTCCTCCTCCTCCTCTTGCTCTCTCTCTCTCTCTCTGTCTCTCTCACTCACTCACTCTGTCTCTTTGTCTCTCTCTGACTCTGTCTTTATTTATTTATTTATTTATTTATTTAAATTAAGGGATGCATTATTTTTCTACAATGAAGGTATAAACTATAGAAGGGTATAGCTTTAAGAGGCAAGCTATAGCAAACATGTTTGGCAGGCAGTTAGCAAGCAGATTGGAAACAAATATTGAACAATAAGGTATCATTTATTATGATATAATATTTGCTATAAAGGTTTCAGATAACATTACATTGGAGGATTTCTTGATAAGTTTTTAAAGGTTAAGTTACACATTTGAATGAAGCAATGAACTTATGAGTGTTATATTTGAGAGAAATACACTATATATTAATTACTGCTGCAAACTGGCTTTTAGAAAGTCAAGTTTTGGGGACTGCATCTTCTACTAAAGACTGGCTTATCATCCATTGCTTAGACCCTACTTGGCTCTTATCAGGTACTTTTAGATCCACAGCAAAGATATTGCCAGTGAATCTCCCAGCTAAATTTTCTCCCCTTACCACAAGTAACATGAAGAAGAAAATGTTCCATATATAACTTAGAACCACGCATTACTAGAACCTAGTAATTTATGATGAAAAAACAATGACAATTGTCACATGAGCATACTATTCTTCTGTGCATATGGAAAAACATGTCTGCTTGATGATGAGTTATATTATGGAGATTGAGTTTGAGATAATGAGATATAGACAATTATGATGTCCACTGTTTTTTGTTCTGAACTTTAAAAATCTATGCAAATGACTCCATCTTGTTCTTTATATATATATATATATATATATATATATATATATATATAATTTTAAGAGCTTTATACCAGAGTATACTGTATTTCCTTTCACTCCTGTAGCCCCCACCTCTAACTCACAGCAGATGGAAGCTATTACAAAGATCCCTAACCATCATCTTTTTTGAGGTAGGCTGGGTGTTGCCAGGAGTTAAACTGTCTTATTGTCAAAGAATCTTTAAAATAATAAAAATATCTTTAACTGCCATATTCTGTAGGTCTCTGAGGTTTTTGAAGACCTTATCTACCTATTTTACTTTATCTACCTATAGGATCATATTTATCTGTTATACCTAGAATGTATATTCTTGTGATATAACTAGATTAGCAATTGACATAACCATGATTTGATCAACTAAATATTAACCCGTATTATGTAATTATCATAAGCAGCCTGCAGTAGCACTTTCAAAGTATTGGAAGTAAACCTTGTATTGTAGTTGAGTTGTGTGGATACAACACTTCATATTAGACTATATATATATATATATATATATATATATATATATGTATGTATATATATATGTATGTATATATATAATGTGTGAAGAATAATCTTAAATTTGAATGCTATAACATTCTATCAAAATTAAACTTATTTTGTATCAATATACAAAATTCTATATCAGTGAGTTAAAAATAACCTTGTGGGTAGCAATTAAAGCATTAAGTGGAGGAGTAGATTTAATAATCTACTTTTTTTCCTATCATTCCTACATATTTCCATATCTCTCCTTCTTTCTTTTTGACCACATCTCCTTATGGAGATGGCTGTAAATGTGGCAAAGAAGCCACTGGGAAAAATGTCTTCATTTCTGTCAAAGACAGAATTTTGCCTAAAAATGGGCAAGCTCAAATGCAGGCAGAGTAAATGGCAAACTCAGCCAAGACAGGGTAAGCAAGTCCTCAATAGTTCCTGCCTCACAAATATGTCTGTCAGATATATTGGGCCAGAAGGCTGAAGATGATGCTCCAACGTTATAGCGAGTTTCGGGTGACTGCTCAGGTAAGAGACTAGCTCTGTCATTTTCTTATTTTGGAAGCTGCTAACCTGCACGTCCTGTCTACTCAGATAATTAATTTTTGTTTCTTCTCAAGTCTCTGATAGGGTTGAAGACCAGATAGTTTAGTTTTACAATTAAGCTTAGTCGTTCAGGAGTTAAGATGTTTTTAGGTCTAGATAGATGTCTTAAGTTGATAAAGATGAGATATGATATTGACTTACATTCAGAATTTTAGACTCACCAAGAAAGGAAAGATGTTTTCTTCAAGGTTGCCAAATACAAATGGCCAAAACACTGTGAATGTAACATTTATATAATTCCTGATTATTTCATGGTTCTACTTCCTGTAGGTAGTTTTTTTTGTATATATGTGATAATATAAATGTATATGTTATAAAAAGAAAAAAAACAACAAAACAAAAACAAAGATCCATACCTTGTCATAATGGGGAGAGTAAGTGACTGTTGGGTGTCCAAGTCTCAATAAGTACGCTTAGAACATCTAAGGCTCAGGGAGCAAGGTGGAAGTTATTGTGAGCAGCCTGTAAGAGTCAGAGGACTAGGACTCCTGCTAAGAGAGTCTTTTCTATGTGACAGGGAGCTGTACTCCTGAAATCACAACAAAATGATTGCCTAAGCAAGACCTGCATGGTGACTCTTCCATTCAATATACCAAGGGAGATGTGGGAAATTTAACAAGGCTTGACCTCTGGATGATGAATATCTTATCTTGATACTGTGGTGACCCTGTACTGTAAACATGACAGACAGTGTTAAAGCAGAGTGGAGGAGCACTGCTGAATACTTACTGATAAGCAACTCTGATGCATTTAGGCCATTTGTCTACTCAGTGACTACTTATGATTGTATAAACCACAAAGTCCCATTTTATCATAAGTTCTTGGATCCCATTCTTGCCTTTTGCCATCAGTTTGGCTAGTAATACCCTTGTTGAGTCAAAAAAGCATTCATCTTTAACATAAACATTGTTTGATTCCTCTAGGAGTTCGGTTCCTGGGCATGCTCTGTAGGATTTATTTTCCTTTGTATACCTTTAGATATTAAAAAAATCCACTGAATCAAATTTTGCTATTGTGAACCATTTTATTGGATCTTCTCATATTCATTGTGGCTACTGTTCTCCTCCCACACCTCACTCAGCAGCTCTCTGATCATTCATGTATATGGAGACCAATTAAGAGGCCGATCTCAGTCTTTAAATCCAATAATTTTATCACTGTTTTTCATTCAAACAGTAGTTAAATTTAGTAAAAACAATTAAAGATAACCTAGTGTAAAAGTACAATGTCTCAGTGGAACTATTAAAGACTATTAGTCACTAAGTTTATCTTCTGTTTCAGTATTTAATTTCTGAGTTCCAGTGTGTTTAATTTTAGAGTTTTCAATACTAGAGTTTTTATTCCCTTTATATTAGGCCCCAGGAAGAACTCCTGGCTTGTCTTCAATTTCTAATTTAACATCCTCCTTTACATTCTCAGCTTTACATTACATTTATATTTCTGCTCTCTTCTTGGCTTACGCACCTCTCTTTCCCAGTTATTCAGGGCTCTGTGTAATGATTCTTTCACTTCTCCAGTCAGAACTCTTCTTCTCTGTTCCCTTCAGAATCCACTTTCTCTTTCAAATCTTGTTATATGTTATATTTTCTAGCTTATGTAGAATTCTGTAAAAGTATATTCTATCAATGTGACATTTTATTTCTTATTTTTTACTGGCATTAAATTGCTGTGCTTCGCATTCTTTCCATAAGAATCTGCAGATTGCACCAAGACTGGACAGTGCCTCAGCCCACTGTCCTGAAGGACGCTTCTGTATGTATTGTTCTGCTTCCCAAATGTCTCAATCCTGGAAGTTGTGCCTTCATCTTCTACTGCAATGGTCTTTGACACATACGCTGAATATTTTTTTTCTTTATGCTTCTTAATGCAGTGTGTAGTTCTGACATCATGTTAATCATCTACTAAATCAAGCTGAATTATATTAAACTCATATTTTATAAGTGGTCATAATGATCACAGGAGTTGATATAAATGTCAAAATCTTTGCACTGATATTCTTTGTAATGAAGAAAGATTATATAATGTATAGTTCATTCTAGTTAAAGCAGCACTTGACTGGAACATTCTGCAACAGGAGCAATTTGCATGGCATCAATGTGACAGTTGCATGAAAGATATTGTTGTACTGACTGAGCTCTTAGTCCAGCACTCACTCCTTCTGGACACAAGGTCTTGTTCCAGATTTTCTGCCTAGGAATTCTAGGCAATGCAAATTAGTGCCCTATATCTCATTCTTTATATTTTTCATATTTACTATGTAGAACACTAATGTTTATGTCATGAGTTCTTATGAGATATTAAAATGCATGCTGTAAGTAGCACGGAGATGTTACCTGTAGTTTGATATATTCAGTGATTACATATCATGTGTTTACTCTTAAGCATAACTGTAACCCGAAATCGCTCTAGAACCCACAGACATTCAAGAGTATCTATCTAATTTACAGCTTCCTGCTGTATGTCTCCTAGAAGGTGCTGTGAAAAGTTCAGGCTGGTCTGTGTTTAAGAATTTTATGATTTTTATTTTATGATTGATGTATAGATAGACAATTTGTTTGTTTGTTTGTTTGTTTTTGGTTTTTTGTTTGTTTGTTTTTTGTTTTTGAGATAAGGTTTCTCTTTGTAGCCTTGGCTGTCCTGGACTCACTTTGTAGACCAGGCTGGCCTCGAACTCACAATGATCTACCTACCTCTGCCTTCCGAGTGCTGAGATTAAAGGTGTGTGCCACCACTGCCTGGAGAGACAATTTAATTAAGGTACATAAATATCTGCATAACACTGAGCAAAAATAGACAATCAAGTATATGCTATGTAAAAGCCAAATGTCTCAGTTAGTATGAGTGTCATAATGAACTCCTGACACAATAACAAAATATCATATACTGGATACTCTTAAAGAGTACTAAGCAATTTATGTATTCATTATTTTACTCCTGGCAGATGGAAAGTTCAAGGCGTTATTATGTCCATTGTCTCATATGAGCTACTCCATGCCAAGTGGGCACCTTCTTATAGAGCCTTTTGCAGGGGTAAACACTATTTGTCAGAAAGAAGAAGAGATAAAATAAAAATAAAGTCACCCTGACACTCTGCTATGCTTGCAGATGGGAGCCTTGTATACCTGTCCTCTGCTCCACCCAGCAGTTGATGGAAATAGATGCTGAGATTCACAGCCAAACATTGGGGTAGCACAGGGAACCTTGTGGAAAAGTGAGAGGAGGAATAGAAGGGATCAGAGGGAATAGGAGCGCCACAAGAAGACCAACAGAGCCAACTCACCTGCTCCCAAGGTGGGCTGTGGAGACTGAAGCTCCTGCCAAGTGCCATGCATGGACTAGACATAGGCTTCCTACACATATGTACCTGACATGGCAGCTTGGTCTTCATGTGAGCTTCCTAGTAAGGGAAACAGGGGCTGTCTCTGATGTAGACTCTGTTGACTGCTTTCTGGTCACTTCCTCCAGAGCAATTGCCTTTCATTGTGAAAGAAGACGTGCTCAGTCATGATGCAACTTGATGTCCTGAGATGGGTTGGTAGCAGGGCTCCCCTTTTCTAAGAGGTAGGGGGGCTAGGAAGAAAAAGGAGGGACGGTGGGACCAAGAGGAGAGGAGGGATGGGGCTATGAGTTGGATGTAAAGTAAATAAATAAATAAGTAATAAAGGATAATTAAAAAAAATAAAGTCATCTCCTTCTTTAATGTGACTATTCTCAGAGCATCACAATTTTCTAAAGACCTAACTCTGTAATTACTAGCATTAGGAATGGGCTTGGTGTTACAGTCTTATAATCCAAGATAATTGGAAGACTTAGGCTTGGAGGCTGCCTGGGATACAAAGTGAGCTCAAAGACATCATGGACAGCCTAGTGAGACTCTAATCTCAAAATAAAAACTATACAGAAGATACAACTCAGATGTAGAACACTTGCTACCATGAATTAAGGCCCTGGATTCAGTGTTCAGTATTCCCAACAATTAAAATATACTATAGCAATTTTTATTAATGTTTCGACTGCAGCAGGTAGAGTATAATAGTCATGTGCAGTTAGCTATTATTTTGGTCAATATTTAGGTATTTGTCATTATCATCATTATTAATTTTGTTGTTATTGTCCCTGTTTCATGTTTTATTTGTATAGTCTATCATCCATTGTCTTTTTGGGACCTTTACGTGACTTCCCAGGTAGCTTCCAGACTGAGCTCATCAAATAAGATTAATATGCATAAAATCAAGATGGCTGAAACTACTGCTCTACCTAGTCCTTCATAAGGATGACTGGATAGACAAGAAGGGAAGGTATCCTGGCCTGGGATGGAGGAACTGGTCTGTGGTATTTATCTATTTCTTTTGTATAAGTACTTGGCTGCTGTTGATTCAAAGCTGCCAGTTCTGGAGAACTCAGTGTTCATCAGTGTAGTAGAAAAGCCAGTGAGTTTCCAGTTCAATGAGAGACACTAATCCAAATAAAAAGGCAGAGGGCCAGGCACAGGAAGATATTCAGAGTCCAGCTCTGGTCTCTTCATGGCCATCGGCCTGGCTGCAAATATTTGCCTCATGTATGGCAAAAATAAAAAGACAAATGGGCAAAGTGGTGTGAGAAGTTTGTTTCTAGCCATTCCCCTGTGTCCTCCCTTGAACTCTCTATTCCACAGTTACAGAGCATCACCAAAGGCACAAGGTGTACATGACAGTTTCACAGCCAAGGACTCGGGTGTGGAGTAGCACAGGTAGTTCTAATTCTCTGTTTTCTTTCCTGGTAAGTAATAGTACGCATGCGAAACAAAAGTGAATATAAGGTGGGGTTTGAATAATTCAAAATGCCTAGCACAGCTTGCCCTTTCTTCTCTAACATGCCAACAATTCCCCCTTAAGAATTTGGAGGAAAACTTTGGAACAATTAACTCTGATTTAATGTATTGCAGCTGTCTTGATGGACTTGCTAACCACCCTCTTTTAATGACTGGTTTCATTTTTCAATTCCCTTTACCCATTTTTTTTTTTTTAGCAATCATTATATTTGAACATTACACAAGCTGGTGGTAACAACAGAAAGAAGCAATTATTAGTTTCTATTCATAACAACACAAAACTCTGAAGGCGAGGATTGTTGCGGACAGTCCCACTTACAATGGGTAAAGTTGTATTCTGTTCTATAGAGGCATAGAAATGGGAAGCAACTGTATTGCCAGTTTAGCAAAACATGCTCAGACTTTCTTTTCCCCCTGGCATTCAGCAAAGGAAGGGGGAGAAATGGTGCTAAATTCTGTAAGAGAAGGAACAATACTATTCCTAGAATTCTCAGTGCTGGATTGATTCTTTATGTTCATAAGCTTCACATAGTACTTGATGGTTTCAGCAGTTACAATTCACAGGGTTTTCTTTGATGTGAGATCCATAATAATGCCATTAAATCATGGCCACCTGATTCTAATCAATGAAGCTGAAAACCAGCTCGCTAACATAAGGCTGGAGGAAATATTGGCGCCATCAAGCCGTGCTGCTTCTCCTATGTACATATAGTGCCTTTGCCTAAAGAACTCAGACTCCATGGAGATGTTACCTGAGTAATCTTTGTCTGCTTAAATTATTTAGGTAAATACATATTCTTCCCCATCTCCCAATGACTTCCAGATCCTGTACCTACCCACCCAAGTTTATGTCATGTTATTTTTCTCCCTCACTCTCTTTTCTCCCTCCTTTTTTTCTCTGGAAGTTGAAGTGTGAAGCCTCCCTTGTGAAGCTAATCTAAAAAAAAAAAAAGAAGCTGGACTTGAAAAGAAGAAGGTTGAGAAACTGGCTAATTATGTTGCTCATTTTCAAACACACTTTGGAAGAGGAAAATAATATCCTTAAACACATGTAGAATATTCAGAGACCAAATATGGTGAAATTTTATATTAGTAATTAGCATAAGTTAGGAAAATCAGAACAAAAAACATGGTTTTAAAAGGAATTGAAAACAAATTATAGAGTGCTATATAAAGTACAAAGAGAAGCATTCCAGGAATTACAGATACATTTTCTAACTTTTTGTTCACGTTGATCAGAGATAGTAAACAGTTTTTCAGTCATGCAGGTAACTGTGAAACTATGTGACAGCACGCAAGTAGGCCTTATTGCTGAAGGAACAAGAGGCAAAGGGTAGGACACTGTAAAAATGTACACTGATGATTGTGAGTCTAAGGCAGTTGAGAAGCAGGTGCAAGAAAAACTCTCCTACTTCCTCCATTTGTTTAGGGTGTCCGCATGTCCTTTTTGTCTAGCATGAAAGGCGGAAGTTAAACTCTAGCAGCAGCTCTACCCTAAGAGGTCAGGGCTAGCACAAGAGGCGTCTACACAGCAACCTGTTATTACTAATCCTTGTATAGCACCAATTCTCCTACATATCTATATGCCTGCATGTGGAAGTTTCTAGACCTTCAGTCCTTTGTCTTAGCCTATCTGTGACAATTTCACTGACATTATTTGATACTGTATAACACAAGCTTTAGCGATTTCCATTATTTGGTACCGCATGACACAAGCTTTAACCATTTCTTGAGTTATTGACCAATGAGTACCCCCATAGGTATATTAATATAAAATTTTGATTTTTTTTTCTTTTTGATAATGTTTCTTTGGTCTATCTTATTTACAGAATCCTTCATGATTGAAAAAAAAAATAAGACAAGGTAGAAGAAAACGCAAATAATGTCTCTTGTCCAACACAGTTGTACCATATGCCAGTTAGTCAGGGTTACTAACAGACAACATCCTTCCCTGTCTCGTATAAGCAGGATCAGATCCTTCTCAGTAACAGCATTACTCATTCTTCAAGATTCACTTAGTGGTATCCTATAAATCAGTGATCCATTTTCCTCAGATTCATGGAAGTCCTTTCCCTCTCACAGCCATGTGCAGATCAATTTTCAGGAGTCACTCAGATGGGGCAATTTGATTGCATCTTAAGAGGTTAAAACTCCTCCGGCAACACATGCTGATTTATTGGTTTTTACAATGGAAATGAAAAAAAAAAATCTAAATGCTGAACCAGCAGAACGAAGGCACAGAAAGCAAGTAGCCCCCAGGACTCCTGGGATATTCTGCATTAGGATGGCCGGATCTCACACTCAGAGACGGGATAAACTCTTGTGCCTTTAAAGTGTGTTCTGAAGATCCCAGTTGCAAATATCATGCAGAGTCTTTGAGAATGAAATGCATGAAAGATGCTCTCTGCTCTGCTAGGAGGCTAGGTGGAATAATTCAGGAAACGTTCTGAATGACACATTGACATTTTAGTCTATACAAATGGTTTTCCCTGGGCAAAAGTTTAGTTTGATTTTTTTCAATGCTGTAAAATTTGGAATATAGTAACCCTTCTTGTGCATGTTACTTATGAAAAGTCCATTTGTGTTGTTTTTTACTGTGGATACTATGCATTCTCAAAGTTTATTCATGATCCTCTTGTTTCCTTCTCTCTTCTCTCCTTATCTCAGTATCCCAAAGATATGTATCCAGAAATGCAGTATAATACTGATAAAAGTTGTATGTGTGTGTGTTTAATTATACCACTAGATTACTCTCTATGTATGTAACTATTGCCTTGACTTTTTAGAATATTGAAATTGACTCAACGTTGTTTTTACACAATAAAATATAATAAGATAAACAAAGGCCATCATGTGAGGTCTGGACATGGCAGCCGAACAAAAAGAAAAGAACTTTAACTGCAGGCCTAAGAACCAGAGACCAGCTCGTCCACACTCTGGGGATTCCCATAGAAATGCTAAATGGAAAGCTATAATATATACATAGAAGGCCTGACGCAGACCCATGTAAGCCCTGTTATTGCTGCCCCAGTCTCCTTGAGCTTATATGAGCCCTATTCAGTTGATTCAAAGAGTCTTGTTCTTCTTATGTCTGCCATCTCCACCGACTGTTACACACTTTCTGCCTCCTCTTCCATGAGGTCCCCGAGCTCTGAAGGGAGGGATTTGGTGGAGACACCCATTTAGAAATGAGTGTTCTAAGATGTATCTTTCTCTCTGTCTCTGTCTCTGTCTTTGTCCCTCTGTTTCTCTGTCTCTCTCTCTCTCTGTGTCTCTCTGTCTGTCTCTCTCTGTCTCTCTCTCTGTCTCTCTCCCTATCTCTCTAAGTAATATCTGGTTGATCTGTGTCTGTATATTTCTGTATCTGTTCTGATCTGCTATAGGAGGGGGCTCTCTAATGATGACTGAACAAGGCATTATCTATGAGTATAGCAAAATATTATTAGGAGTAGTTTTATTGATACGGTTTTTTAGACTAGTGGTTTTTAGTTTTACCTTAGATCTCTGGGCTAACTAGTCTCTTGTTCTCTATCACCCAAACAGTTTCAGGTATGGGCTAATCTGTCTCCTGGAGCAGGCCTTAAGTCAAACCAGACAATGGTTGGCTGCTCCCATAAGTCCTATGCAACCATTGCCCTAACATATCTTGCAAACCAGGGCTAATTTTAGGTCAAAGGTTTTTGTGGCTGAGGTTGTGTTTATGATTCACTTTTGGTAGCCTGAGGCGTACTTATCTCACCACAACCACTAGAATATAGGTATGAAGGCTCCATGTAGACACCAGCTCAACTTCTCTATGTTCAAAGAGCAGGTGGTTTCCTTTGTAATGGGGGCTCATTGTCAGTGTGTGGAGAACAAGCCCCCTTGTCTTAGCAACAGCTTGGGTTGATTGAAGATCTTCCTGAAATCCCCTTGTGCAACAACTTAAGTAAATGCAATATGGGATTTTCTCAGAAAGTTGGAAATTGATCTACTTCAAGAGACACCTATACCACTCATAGGCATATACCCAATGGACACTCCAACACACCACAAGGACACTTGTTCAAGTATTTTCATAGACGCTTTATTCATAATAGCCAGTAACTGGGAACAACATAGATGTCCATCAACAGAAGAATAAATTTTAAAAATGTGGTATATTTGCACAATGGAGTATTACTTAGCTATTAGAAAAAAAAAAAAGTTACCATGAAAATTTCAGGCAAATGAATGGAATGAGGGAAAAAAAAGCATCCTTATGGAGGTAACCCAGAAACAGAATGATAAATATGGTATGCAGCCCCTTATATGTATCTTTTAACCATTAAATAAACAATAGCCACCTAAAATCCATGGGACCAGAGAGGATAGATACAGAAGAAGAGACTTGGGGGAGAGGGCACCTGGATCTCCCTGGGAGGGGGAATTAGGACAGATTTTGTTGATAGACTACGGGCAAGTGGGACTGGGAATGGCAGGATCAGGTGGGGAGGAAGAAGAGGAAAAAGAGTTGAAGTAAGGAGTTGGGGGACAACATCTGGAATTGGAGGTCATTTGAGGGACAATAAGGAAACCTAATGCAGTGGAACCTTCCTATAATATATGAAGGTTATCCTAATGAAGTCTTTTAATAATGGGAGATATAGAGTCCCCACTGGCCTTCTGTTGTCACCAACAAAGACTTCCAGTACAAGGACTGAATAGACTCAGTATTTTTTAAAGAATATGAAATGACCCTAAACTAGAAAATGAATGTAAGTCATATCTGCTTACCTGACTGTCCAGTAACAAGTTCGATGCAACCCATGTCTTCAAGAATCCCACGCTGTGCTGTTGCTTTCATTGGTTCCGCTATTCTTTTCTCATGGCCCTGTTCTGCACCTGGCATCTACAGACTACCTCTGCCTATCTGTTAGACTGAACTCAAACGCCATCTCTGCTCCTTAAGGAAGTCTTCCATCTTCATTTAGCTGAATTACTTTCACAAGACATTCTCAATTGTGTTGTGTGTATTTGTTATGGGAAAATGGATTTCACTTTTAATTATTTTATTCAGTACAATAAACATGATAGATTGATTGGCCTTTGAAAATGTACTTCTAGTAAATGAAATAATAGCATACACAGATAATACAGAAGGAAACATGATAGAAAACAACATGCTGGTCCTAATTAGTTTGAACTTTAGTCTCTGTCCTTGAGATTTCAAAGGAAATCCACAGTAAGAACCATGTTTGTCCAGTCATAGGGGAGGGGAATAATGGGAAAATGGGCGGGGGGGGGGAGGAATGGGAGGATACAAGGAATGGGATAAACATTGAGATGTAACAAAAATAAATTAATTAAAAAAAAAAAGGAAAAGAAAAAAAAAAGAACCATGTTCGTCATTCTTCTTGCTATAGTTAGTTTATTGTAAATAGTATAAATGTATATGTAAAAAATAAAAAATATTTAATAAAAAGAGATTAAATAAATAAATCAATGAAAGAAAATATGAGTAGATGAAAAGAAACACTAGAAGTTACCCAAAAGGCAAGTGATTGTGAGATATGAACAGGAAGATGTGGCGTAGTATTCTGTGATCTGATGCTTGTTGAAAACAAAAATGCCTTCTGTATTTCACAGCATCAAGAGAGGAATTTGAAAGTTAATATTTGAAGATATAAATATGTATAACTGATTTTAACACCATGCACTGTATGCAATTTTAAGCCACTGTACTTACCCGATTGTTATGAATAGTTTATATATTTTTGTATCTGCTTTTTAATCTGTTCAGCAGGTATTAATTGCAAATAGCATACCCAGGGAGTATTCTAGAGGACTTGGGGAAGGGAAAAATATGGTTAACATATATTATATAATTTTTAAAACATAATAAAAAATGTTCACTCAGGCATTAAAAAAAAGAATCATGTTCAAATATAATAGTTGACAATGTCTTATTGCTTATTCTTAAAACAAAATTTTTTTTGTGTAGAAAACTAGTTCAATCAAAATTATACCAGGTTATACACACACATTTTTTATAATCACTTAGTATACAAAAAAACTATATGAATATTAGACATGAAACCCCTGAATATCATTGTCTTTGTGCAAAAGCTATGCTATCTCAATTTTTTAATAAATATACATTGAAAGCTTCCTATTAGCCATTGATTTCTTGTCATTGTTCTGTAGAATAAATGACCTGACTGAACACCCCAAAGGAAGAAATGATCATTATACATAATCACCAATAAATATACTTTGGTTATTTTTCAGTTAAAACCCACCCTGCTGATTTGCAAGGAAGTGAAGGGCCTGAGTATTATTCCACCCTCCACTTGACAAACTTTACTCCGCCTTCTAGAACTAGACTGAACATTCTGGATGGCGAGGCTGGTTATTTCGCCACTTCTTTGTTATGATCACTGTGGCCAGGTCAGCATACCTTCTTCTAAAACTGAATGAGGCAAATCAATGAGACTGGATCTAATGATATGTGAAGGCTCAAAATGAATTCAAATAGTAAACACACACACGCACACACACACACAGAGAGGGGGGGAGCAGCGGTGCTGGTCAGTGGTATATCAGGTCACTGCATGAGCCTAAGTTTGCACATCAGTGCTTCAAGGAAATAAAGGAATATATAATGTGCCTGTGTTCTTGTCATTTTCAATGTTACTGTGTTATAGCATCTGTTTCATCATAAGCCAGGCTTAATACAATTGTGTGTTAGGTATCGCATAGTCACCTGTGTGATAGCAACTTGAATTTTATCCACTGTGTGCCAATTTGCTTCTGTTTTTATTCAGTTCTGCCATTTAACATACAAAAAAAGAAAACTGTTATTTTCTGTAATTTTAAATGTGTTGCATTTTGAATGAAGAAATGCATTCTATTGCTAGTGACAGTCTTCTGCTTTGGAAATCTATCTGCTAAACAGATATGAAATGCAATACAATTCTTTCATGAGATTACCTAAATGAAAGCCCAAAAATGTCACATACATGTGTCTGCTTTTCTCTACAAGGAGACCTTGTTATTTTATTTTAAAGTTTGAACTCTTAACCTTTAATTTAAATAAATCCATTGAATAAAACAATTAAATAATATGCAAAAATATCAAAGAAATTAATTGTGTATAAGTCATAAGGAGCTCTTCAGCTCCTGGTCCAAACTCCACGGTAACTAAAGATGAGAGAACAGCTTGAACTCAGAAAGCGAAAAGAATGATTTGGATGTTCTTAAAAGCTTTCCTGTAAATTAAGGGTGAAGGCGAATGAGGCAGGTTCTTAAAATTTGTTTTAAGTGTATCTCTATGTTCTCAAATATTTATTTTTAGTCCTTAGAAATTCCTACTGTACCTTCTTTCATATAACCCCTGCTGCAATCTAATTCCTTGGACATCAAATACCTCCTTCCTCTGACTCCTAAAATATGCCAGAATTTTCATGCTCAATGCCTTGTCTGAAATATTGGCCCTGAAATTTGCATTGCATTCTTCTCCCCATGAGGCTCTATCAATGTCCTGGTATCTTGCATTAGAATGGTTGTAGTTTTAATAAGGTGCCAAGGATACTTGCAAAAGAAAAAAGTAATAAAGGTGAAAGAAATGAGAAGTGGAGAATTGTTAATAATGAGAAAAATGTCTCTGACATAAGGAAAGTTTTTGTCTTGTCTTTTTGTAGCATTGCTCTATTACTTGTTTTATGTCTTCACTTACATATCACTGTTTAAACACCATCATTAATTACCCTTCATATCCCTGAGAAGTATATAAAATAATTGGTTTTCAAGACTGAGCCCGATACTGTGATGACACTGTCTCTCATATAGAATGAGAATGTGACATTATTGTGAAAGTCGTCCAGACCTTAGCAGCTAAGAATACGAGGTGTGGTGTGTGGTATGTGCGGAATAGTGTTAACAGCCATAGAATCAGCACCTACTTAATGCAACAATGGAAATGTGTTTGCGTATGTGAGAGCCAGCCTTCCAATTCAGTCAACTCTCTTTAGACAGTGAAACCTGAGTGAGGTTACCTCTCTACAGAAATAACTGTTTTAGTTGAAAAGAGATGATGATGAGTTTTAAATGTTTGTCACATAAATTTATACTTTTTCCCTTGACTTGTTCTCTTCCATTTCCTTCTTTTCCATTTTTATGTTAAAACATAAAAACTTAAAAATCTCTGTGTGTAATAGAATGCTGTGTTCCTTTTTTTAAGATTTGAGGAAACAAAAAGACAACAAACCAATGACATAATTCCACCCATGCCTAGCATAGCGAATCAGTGAATTTTTTTGTTTTGTTTTGTTCTGTTTTTGAGGATCACTTATAGGAAGGTAAATGATGAGTTGCTTACAGAAGCATAGGTGAGTGAAAGGCAACTGTGTCGTTAAAAAGCACACATCCAAATTGGAGAAAACTCAGGAAAGCTGCATATCTGGGGCTTCTGCATAACTTACAAGAAGCTTAGTCAGTCTGAGAGTCTCCACTTCCAGGCGACTATTATGATTATGATTATGATTATGCTTATGATTATTATTACTACTACTACTACTTATATAAATGCTAGGAACAAGGCCCTGTGAATATGAACTTTCAGTGGCTACTCGTGTCTTACTTGTTTTGCATACTTTCTGAGCCTTAATGAAACATTTCAGTTTAGAGGAACCAACTACAACATAGAAACTGCAAGACACAGACATGGCCCATGGTACCACAAGTTAGATGCCAAAAATGGAGGACTACATATACAATTCTCAATTGATCAATGCTGTTAACAAGAAGGCGGCTTTATGAAACACAAGACATTGATGTAAGCTGATAGAAACAGTGTTTAAGGGCAGCTTAGTTTTCATTCTCTCACTCCTACTTGAGGCATTCAAAAAAGTTGAATTTTCCATATCTTGTTTCTTCTTTCATATGATGAAAGTAGCATAATATTTGCTATTTAGTAAGTGAAGCCTATATCTTTGTTAAGCATGAAAAATCATTTATATGGTGGAATACTGGGTACCTGAATGAGGACAAGAGATGGCAGGCACAACAAATTGATACACACTTTTAGTTGATGTTGTCAGAGCTATTTCTCTAAACTACCCAGTGTAGTAAGTCATGGTGGTATGTGAAAAGAGGCTTAAGACTGTGTGTCTGTCTTAATTGGCAAGTGCCCCTTTTGCATGTGGCAAGTGAGTGAGTCTCAGAAATTCACTGTATGGAAGATTTCCTTACCAGGTTTCTAATCCACAACCTTATACATATAAGGCAAGGACAGTATCTCTAACCCCCAAATGTTTTGTTTTTGTTCTATGCATTGCAGATATTATGGCAAAACTGTCCAAGTGCAACTGGTTTGGGGCCACAGTCCACTCAAATCACTCCAGCAAAAATGTTGTTATTCCAGTGTCTTAGGTATTTATTTCTACAAAGGGCATCATGACCATGTCAACTCTTATAAAGGAAAACATTTAGTTAGGGATGGCTTACAGTTCACAGGCTTAGTCCATTATTACCATGGCAGGGAACACAGTAGCATGCAGGTAGACATGGTGTTGGAGAGGTGGCTGAGAGTTCTCACCTGTGTCCCAAGGCAGCAGGAAGAGAAAGCAACACTGGGCCTGGCTTGATCTTTTGAAAAGTCAAACCTATTTCCAATGACACACTTTCTCCAAACAAGGCCACACCTACTCCAACAAGGCCACACCTCCTAATAATGCCTCTCCCTTTGGGCCTGTGGTGGACATTTTCATTCAAACTACCATTCCCAGTAGTAAACATACATTAATAATTATTCTCAAAGTTATTACCACATTAAAGTTCAACTATAGAAACTTGATACATAAAAAAATAAAAACCTCTGTATGTGAAGTCATTGCAGAATGCAATACTTTATGAGCCATCTCTCTACAGCAGTGGGCTGTGAACCTTTGATATGGTTTCTCATGTTGTGGTGACCCTCAACTGTAAAATTATTTTTGTTGCTGCTTCATAATTGTAATGTTGCTACTGTTATATATTGTAGTGTAAATATCTGTGTTTCTCAATGTTCTTAAGCATCCCCTGTGAAAGGGTCTTTCAATCTTCAGCAGGGTCATGACCCACAGGTTGCAAGCCACTGCTCTGCTCCCCTGCGAGGTGGAGTATTCCAGAGGGCATCTATGTTAGATTCCCTTCCTATTCCCTCTCTTCAACCACTTCTGCTGTTTATTCTATTTGCTCTTCTGAATGCAAGTCAAGCACCCACCTAGCAAGGGAACGAAGCAGATGCTAAGACTCGCAGCCAAACTTTGGATAGAGCACTGGGAGTCCATGAAAGGTCAGGGGAATAGAAGGACCCAGAAGGGACAGAAACTCCTCAAGGAGACCACCAAAGCCAACAACAAATCTGGACCCAGGGGTGCCTGCAGAGACTGATGTACCAACCAAGGGCAATGCATGGAGAGAACTTCAACCTCCTTTTCTGATGTAGCCGATGGACCGCTCAGTATCCAGGTGAACCCCCTAGTAAGGGGAGCATGGGCTAACTCTAACATGGATGCTGATGCCTGCAATTTGATTACTTTTCCCTAGGGGCATGGCCTTGCTGGGCCACAGATGAAGAGGATTCAGGCAATCCTAATAAGACCTGACAGGCTGGGGTCAGATGGTAGGGGAGGAAGGCATACCGGATCTTCCTATGGAACTCAGGTTAGGCTTGTGCTGCTAAGTGGTGAAGGCTGCAGCTGCTGACCACTCCTTCCTTTATACTTTGGGTTGGTACAATGCATTCTCTAACTCCCTTTTTCCTAAGTCTTAGGTAAAAGTTATGATCATCTTTTCTGTCAGTCATAGCTCTGAATGAGAGTCATAACCATATTCCAACCTGAAGACCTCCACATAGTACACTTATGCAAGGCACTTTATTAGTTCATTAATATTTTGACCCATTTTCTAAGGATCTTGAATGATTACATTCATGAGCAAGAAAAAGTCTTTTCCTGGGGAGAGGGTGTGGTGTATTAATCTTAGTTAGTCATTTCAGTTTGTGACATATGCCATGAATAAAATTATACAGGTTATAGAAGTAAAGTGTAAGGTGACTGACGTGGTCTTAACATGGCTGTGATGACTATGGAAACCATGTATAAATAGGTGACACTGATGATATTTGGCATGCCATGTTATTAAATCAATGACGTGGGACATCATTTGAAGAAATTGGTCAGGTAAAATAATCAGTTGACCTCAAGTTAGAATGCCTGTTTAGGAGGAACTTGGTTAATTAGCCCCAAAGTCTTCAAATTAGGACTATAGCTTCCCTGAGAGATAAGAGAAGTGCCACTAAAGGTGGCAGCTTCATATCTCCAGAGTTATTGACTCCTAGTTTTCATTCTTAATGGTTTACTTTGCACAGTCAGCCTACCTTCTCTGTTCTCCCCCTCCTCTCTCTCTCTATCTGTGTGTGTATGTATGTGTGTGCTTATGTGTATGTATCTCTGACTTATTTAATGAGATTTAATTAAAGTCTTCAGTATGCTGTGAAATTAATAGCTTTAAGATTCTGAGAGAGAATTGTGAAAGAGATAAAGCAGGAAGGAGAGTTTGAGGGAGAGAGAAATGTTTCAAAGGTGAACCCTAGGGTTAGAACATTGTATATTGATGAACAAATGATATAGAACCTTCCAGGCTATGTGGTCCGTCCCTGTATGAAAAACAAAGTGCAAATCATCCTTTTACAAATAGATAAAAGAAGGCATGGAGAAGCCTGAAGAGAGAGCCAGTGAACTACAGTGTTTATTTTCAAAGATGACTTCTGTATGCATAGCAAATCAGTGTTAATTGCTCATGAGCTGCAAGAGCTAGCACAACAATAAATGACTAAGTGATAGTAACTAGACTAACATGCTGTGGAACAAAGTAGTAAAAATGGATGTTTGGGGAATCTATTTTAGTGACATTGTGGCAAGGTTTGTCGAGTCTGTGGTTAAAAAGAAAATACTGAGTCACAGACAAAAAGGATATTTCATTTCAGAAACTGCATAGAAATATTTACTGACAACACTGAGTCAAAGGAAGAGTGGGCAGGTCAGCAATGTGAAGGTTATCAACATGGGATTTAAATGTGACCAATCAGTACACAGAGATCTTCTCATTTCCCTGTCCAAAAGAAGTGTTATAACAAGGATTTGTTGAAGAACAAAACAAAACAAAAAACAGAGGATGAAGTGAGGGGGTAGATGGGTAACTATAGAAAAAAAGAGATATACCTAAGTTCACAGCTCTGATCCATTTTAAAGAGAATGCATTTCTCTCCGTCTTCTTATTGGCTCAGAAAACCCTGTATCACATGGTGAATGTTCTCCAAAGTCTCATGTCCTAAAACTTTGTTTTCATGCCCTCATGGGAAGTCTTTGGGTGAATGGGTATATGCCCTTGAGGTGTGATGACAGTGGAACCATAGTTTCTTGTTCACTCTGCAATCTCTTGCCAGGAGAGAAGTTTCCTTGGCCATGAGTTTTTGCTGTGTTATGCTGCCAAAGGTCCAAGGAAACACGGCCAACTGAAAACCTCAAAATAGAATCTAAAATTATTTTTTTCTTAGTAAATTGATCATCTCAGCTATGAATATTAGGCAAGTGACAGAGGGCACAGGTCTGAATGTGTGCCTCTTCTGATTTTCTCTTCTTAGAAATTCTTTAGCATTTTATTTAATCTGGGAGAATTCTCCTTTGATGACCTCATCTAATTTTAATTATATTCAAAGACTTCACTTCTCAATACCATAGTTAGATTAAAATTAGACAAACTCATCAAAGCAGAATTCTTCCAGATTAAATAAAATACTAGAGAATTTCTAATGAGAGGGAGAAATCAGAAGAGGCATACATTCAGACATGTGCCCTCTGTCTCTTGCCTAATATGCATAGCTGGGATGAACAATTTACAAAGAAAAGTTTAATTTTAGGTTCTATATTGAGGTTTCTGGTTGGCTGTTTTTCCTTGGACTTTTGGCAGCATATGAAGAGGACATCCTCTAACTAGATAGGACTCTTAGTGGACGGAGGGGAATACCAACTGACTCACAAAAACTTCAGCCCCAAATTTACCCTCCTAGGGATAAAGATAGAGCAGAGGTTGAGGGAATGTCCAACCAATACTTGACCTAACCTGAGTTTTATCTCATGGGAAAGAGGCACCTCCTGACACTATTAATGATCCTCTGCTATGCTCACAGACAGGAGCCTAGCATAGCTGTCCATTGAGAGGGTATATCCATCAGTGGATCTAAATGAATGTGGAGACTCATAGCCAAACATTGGATGAAGCATAGGGAGTCTTATAAAAAAGTCGGGGGATGGATAGAAGGACCAGAAGGTGACAGGAGCTCCAAAAGAAGATGAGCAGAGCCAACTAACAACAGCCCACAGGTGCCTGTAGAGTCTTAAGCTGCAACCAAGGACCATGCATGGACTGGACCTAGGCCCTCTACACAGATATAGCAGATGGGCAGCTCAGACTTCATGTGGGTCCTGTAGTAAGGGGAGCTGGCCTTGTCTCTGACATGGACTCAGTTGCCTGCTTTTTAATCATTTTTCCTTGGCAGGACTGCCTTGCCAGGCAACGGGGAAAGGGACATACATAGTCCTGGTGCAACTTGATGAGCTGGGGTGGGTAGGTGAGTGTGTGGGCGGCTTCCCTTTTCTGAGGGATAGGGGAGGAGGCAAGGACAAAGATGGAGGGAGGGTTGGATGAGGAAGAGATGGGGGAGGAGCTCGATTGGGATGCAAAATGAACAAACAAAGAAATTAATTTAAAAAGATTCTTCTCTGAATAATTACGAATGAAGTTTAGGGTTCGAAACACTGAACCATGAAAGGTATTTTCAGACCCTATGTTAGCAATAATACTTGGTGCACAAAATAAACAGTCTCCCCTGAATCTCTTTTATAAGAGTATGGCTCTATTTTGTGACCGCTCCTCTTGTTATCCAATCACATGCCCACTTTTTAATCCTAGGACTTTGTGGAATAGGATTTCAACATGTGACTCTTAATTGTGATAGACATCTGAGAGTCGCGATGACGACCGAAATCACAGCAGTAACCTTTTTTTCTTTTTAGTAGAAAAACATCCCAAGAGCAGCTGCTTGAGACTTCAGGAGAAGCAGCCTGATGAAGTAAGTACATCTGATTTCTTTTTTTAAAAATATAGTTTATTAATTTATTCATATTACATCTTAATTGTTATCCCATCCCTTGCATCCTCCCATTCCTCCCTCCCTCGCATTTTCCCTTCACTCCCTTCCCCTATGACTGTGACTGAGGGGGACCTCTTCTTCCTGTATATGCTCATAGGGTATCAAGTCTCTTCTTAAACAGATTGTGGGAACAAGAAAAGCTGCAGATGTGGGCTTATATGGTTTCATGGTTGTGCAAAGACTTCTGGTGACCCCACCAAAACTTGCATGGAGCATGTCTGAAGCTGTCACCAGAGCAGAGAAAGGCAGGGCTTTCTTCTCAGCACCACTGACTTCTGTGAGCATTTTCCTTGTGCTCATACAGTGCTACAAGGTGCTACAGTTGACCGCACATAATGCCTAGCCATTCACTTGGCATGGGCTAGCCTGATTGAGGCGACACAATTCTGCAGGAAGCCAGATGCCTAAACAAGACTCTCATCCCTGCTCTATCCCTCAGCTACAATCAATCCAGAGGCCTTAACAGTGCTTGAAATTGACACTCCTTTGCTTCTCTGAGTTTGTCATTTCCTCCTCCATTTAGACCGTATTAACTTGTCCTGGATGTTAAGACAAATTTGCAGCAGCATCTAAACTTGTCTGTCTTTGTCTTCAACTCTGTGATCCCTGTTCATTATCTACACTGAGACACATCTGTGGTTCTAAAGTGTGAAACAGATACTATTGCTTCCTAATTTAAGAACTTTAATAGCTCTTTCATGCTTGCAGGAGGAATTGCAAACCCTTGGCCCACTTTTCAAGGCCCTCTTGATCTGGCTTTTTTCTTGCTCTACTTCTCTGTGTGCTTTCTGTCAGTTCCGACCTGCTCTTCTTGGTGAGATCTACTGAACAGCCAATACTTCTATAACTCACCAGCCCTGCAAACCAGTCTACCTGTTTGACTACTGTCCCATCCTTCCATTCACACTGTAGGTTTCAACCTCGCTGCTTCCTCCTCCTCTGAGAAGCTTCACCTGATAACATTCTGTGACAGTTTTTTTTTTTCCTGCCCTCAGAGGGTCCTATTCTTATTCAAATCTCAGTGCTTATCAATTAAACGGAAAGGGCCTGTTTTGTTCTTTGCTAGACACTGCTGCTTTGATTCCCACACTATTAACTTCAGATGATAAGCCACATAATGCAAGTGTGAAGCCAAACAACAGCAGTGGGTATTAGAGACCCTAAAGACAGCACTGGTTGTATATGAGAGAGCATCCTCTCTCCACCACCCCATAGAAAGGGTTCCAAATACAGGATTTTTTCCATCGATTTTGGGATTTGTTTTTTAAAATTATGCTATGTGAAACATAGCTTTTGAGAAGAGGTGGCTTTATGCAGTGGGTTAAGTAGGCCTCCTGTCCCTTTCACTTCAGCTAGTGCCCTCTCAGAAGCACTGTCAGCTTCCCTCCAACAGAGCCTCAGATTAATGCATGCATGCATCAGGCCTGATTGAAGCTACAATTTCCCTTCTTTCTCAGAGCATTCCACATATCTTACTAATTAAGAGATAGAGCTAGGGCTTTTGTTTATGTGCCACAGAACGTTCTATTATACACAAGATGACTTCATTTTGTAATTGAATATGGATGACCTTTAGAAACATCGAGATTGTCCAGCGGAGGGACCTTTTAATTCATTCCGAAGCAGTTGTGGAGCCCCTGTTGTATACCAGGCTCTAAGATGCAGCAGTAAACAAGACAAGGCAGATGGATGTTCTTCCATTTCAAACTAGGAGAAGAGCCAGCTCTAAGCAAGGAAAGGTGAGACTGTGAGGGAGTGTAGCAGGGTGCCACAGTGACACATGTGGGAGTAGGAGAGCTTTTAGGAAGTGAGGTACAGACTGTGAGCAGGTAAAGTTGTGCATTGACTAGGAAAGGACTGAACTGGGTTCAGAAATCTCCACTTTCCTATGGCTCAGTTTAGAAATCATCATCCCAATGGATGAGTTGTCTTCTTTTGCCTTATTCATGTTCAAGTTAGCCTGAGAGTTCTCAAATGCTGATGGAACTCCAGGGGAAAAAAAATGCAAGGCGAAGAACAAAGATAAACACAACGAAACAGGAAGAGTGACACAGTACACACCTCCACCACTCTGTTGTCCTTTTCACTACCTCCTGCGTAGTTCCAGAGGCATGCTGTGCAGTTAACCTGCAGAGACGATGATGATCCCATTCTTCTGTGAATTTTCCCCTTGCCCTTAGCCACAGAAAATATATGTATCTTCATGAGATTTCTAGGAGATTCAATTTCAAAATAAACTTTCTTTTTCTCTAACTCATATAATATTTTCTCCCTGTCCTCTGCTTTTATCCCTGAGCCTTAGCTTGTGTTGCTGCTGTATCGTTCAATCCCTTGTTTCTTATTTTTATTGGTAGTGTTTATATATTTAGGAATATAAACAGAGATTATGAATTTTAGAGATGTGGGGTTACGTGGGGCGGTTTGGAGGGAGAAAAGTAAAGGAGGAAATGATGCAATTATATTTTAATTTTAAAAACTAAAAAAAGAAGATAATGTGTTAGCAATCCTCTAAGTCCCTTTCCTACTAATTGATGACATTTATGGGAAGAGTAAACTGAGGCTCACTGTGCTAAGAGCAAATACACTGGAGAGATCTATGTAGCAGATTTCTGCACAAATTACCCTCCAATTAACCATAAAACATTGCAAGTGAGATAAGATTTTTATATTGATGCTGTACTCAGGACTGTTAAGAATATTATTTTTTAGATTCAAACTGTACAGTTTCAGAAAATACAGTCAATTCTATACTGCCCTATACTGAAAACATAAATAGCCAGAGATGTGTTGATAAAGGACAAGCTGTTGTTCAGTAGTATTGTGCTGTGTAACTATTTAAGTGCAGATAACAACCACCCATTGGATACTGGATTTTTTTAAATGGAAAAGTATCCAAGGCTATGCATTCTTAGAATTATGTTTTTATGAAATGTGAACCTTGCTTCTATCTTAGAACAAGAAAACACAGAAGAAAGAACTTAATTAGTGCTATGGTTCCAGGGAGTTAAAGTCCATGATGTTGGTTGGAGGTAGCAGGTGTCAGACAGCAAGGACAAAAAGTGAAAACTCCCGTCTCTCAAAAAGCAAGCAGGAGACAGAGAGTGCACTAAGGGTGGCAGGAGGCTTTTGAAACCTTAAAGCCTGTGACACACCTCCTCCAACAAGGCCAACATCCCAATCCCCGTTCAATATTTCTATGAACTAGGGAACAAGTACTGAAACCTATGAGCTTTTGGGAGTCACTGTTAGCCAAACTACCACATCTACTAAGGAGATCTGACATGTAAGTTGGAGAATCACTTATGAGTTATTCTAAAGAGATATTCATATGCTAATCATTTAAATATATATGAGTTCAATAAATTAATATTATTACTACTAATTATATCTGGCTGTACTGGGGATCAAACCTAGGGCCTCTAGCATACAAGTAGAGTGTTCTAGCACTAAATTACAGTACAAACTTTGTGGCAAATACTACATAATAAGAATCAAGACTGGTTGGTTCATTGGATGTTTTGTCATACATATCTGAAATACCAAAGATACTACCTAATTTTATACCCAACTTATCTAATCTACATACAAATTAGGTAGTCCCTTTGATATTTCAGACATGTATGAACTCTGCTGTAATTTTTGTATGACCAGTGCATGATGACATTTATGTGCTTAATGAATAAAATAACTAATTACAATTTTAGTCTCTTTTACATTTTGGTTTTGCATAGTATAACTTTGAAAACTCAGTTTTACTACACTCCTGAGTTGTAGCATTTTCCTAAGGAAGAGCCAAGTTTTTCTGAACTTTTGTGATAAAGGCAAGCCTGTATCAGGGAGAGAAAAGATTATTCTTGGCCCAAATTTCTATTTAGTGGAAGTCTGGGTCACTGTCAGGTAGACTATACAAACAGAGTCTTGATTAAACTGAAGCAACAGATAAGCTGAGTAATTGCTTGGGGTATTGACTTTAGATCTCATAAACCTGAGTCCCCACAGTACAGGGTCTGACCTTACACTGGCTGCTGAGCACCACTGAGCCCGCACAGTACAGATAGGAAAGGCTAAAGTTGCCAGTGATCTGGAAGCCTGGCTAAAATGTATTTACTAGTCTACCTCACATCAAAATCCTACCTAAATGCTACCATGTTTAATTACAAAGCACTCCATGTTTTGCTTAATAAATTTACCACATTAATTATTTTATATTATTTTTCAGGTTTTGAGCCCCCTTTTTATGGATATGAAGATATTTACAATTTAATGTGCGATCCTTTATTCTTATGTTCCTAAATAAAGCAATCATTAGAAACCAAAACCTATATTTTGACATACTCTGAATTCTTTGTAAGTAATGCATTAAATTTCATCAGGAAAGTGATGATATGATTCCTGCAATGTCACTGAGTGAAAAGCAAAGACACTGATTTCATCTGTCTAGATTGGTTAAGATTATACAGATAAGACATCAAAAGAAAGCAAATGATAGTTGATTTTATCAGGAAGAAGCTGGCTGCCTGTTTTTCTCATAGCTTTTGTGAATAAGTCACTCAGTTAAGCTTGAAGAAGAAGATAATGAAGTTGAAGGAAGATGAAAAGAGGGTAGAAATTTAGTCTCACTCTATTGATCTATTTCATAAAATCCTTAGCAAACTGAATCAGGTTATCATCGATTTTAGTTTGAAGACCTTAGTTTCTCTTGGTCTTTCTGTATAAAGAGTGGGTTTTCTTTGCTTTATATTTCAGATTTGTTTTGTTCATGTCTTCTTCTTCTCTGAAGTTATGTTTCTCTTCATTTACAAGAAGACTAACAGACGATAACAAGAGTTAAAAACTGACCATCATAACCTCAGAAAGAAGACTATTCATGCTTTGTCCAAATCAAGGGTCCATTTCTTGTCCAATAAAAAATTACCTCAGGGGGGTATCAAGTAATATACAAATGACTGGATTCTAGGAGATGGAGAAGGATATTCAAAAGACTCAAATGATCACACTCTGGGCAGGCATGACACGATGCCTGTTTAGCATAACATCAGCTTCCAAGGAGACAATGACCCTTTTTAATGACAACTTACTGGTGATGGCTCTGATAGAGATGTCTTTTCATAAAATGATTTGGTCACAAGTGAGGGATCACCTCATAAGAAACAGCGTGCCTGATTTTATTTCATGATTACTTATAACTTGGTTGATGTTCATTTTCTTTCGTGATACTGTGATCATATTACTCAGGATCTTCAGAGAAAATGAACTCAGGGGATAGATGTCAGGTCCGTACATAGATGAAAGATAATGCGTAGATAGATAGACGTTTAGTGTAAGAAATTGGCTGATGCTATTCTAAAGTTCCTCTAGCTGGAGGGCAAGCTGGCAGGTTCATAGAGGTTCATAGAGGCGTGATTGTTTCACTTTTGAGAAACTTAAGCAGAAAGTCTGTGCAGAGGAATAAAAGCATGACTCATTCTTTTTCACTCAGCTTCACCCATTAGACTAAAGAACTTCAATTTATAGATTATAGAGGATAATCACTATAGTCAACCACTTATAAGTGTTAATCACATCTTTAAAATACACCTTTACCATAAAATATACGTGAAAGCGCCCCTGAATCCTCATCATGGTCTATTTAAGTTAACATATTAAAATTAACTACCGTAGCCTCACTCGCCCTTATTTTCCTGTTTTATATTGAGAGGCTAACTGGGCTGAGGACTTGAAGTTCTACTAAGACTGCCTTCATTACTGCTTTGTCTTCTCCTGTTCCGACACTGTCATTTTAAAATAAGTATAACAGTAATGCATCAGTTGTTATATATTTTTATTGCTCCTGATGTTACATTTCACCCTTTGCAAATGATTCCAGTATTCTAGCACTAAATATGATTTATATTATCATGCAGCTTATGAAAGTGGTGAAAAAAAGGAAGCCAAATACCTGAAGATTGATTCCTTTTTTCACTGCTATAGGCAGCAGAGGCAGGAGTCACTCCATTTCCTCAAGCTGTCACGAATACACAGAACGCCTTCTTGCTTTACAGATTTCCCCCCAGAATTTAAAGATTCCTTCCAGAAGAAATTAGGAAGCTTAGAAGACACCAGAGGTAAGAAAATATCTGGGAAAACAGAAGCTTGACAGATTCTGCAAGGATGCAGGGTTTCTGAGTCACCATCCATGGTGGAGTTGGCTTTTCCCAGATGCAATTGTTTTGGGTCATTTCTGCCCCTGTAAATAGCCCCTCATCTATATTCCTCCTCCAACCCCAGCAAAAAGTTCTGGTTAACCAAGTCAGACTGCAGGGCTGTGGTTACTCCGGGTACCATGGATTCGTTTCCTGGGGTGAGTAGACATGTTTGTGCCATATCTCCCCAAGAAATTCTGCCCTTCACACAAAACCAAATAACAAAGCAAATGAGAAATAAGGGTTATTTAGAGCAATTACATTTGATTATCAGAAGCTTATAGATCTAGGTCTTTAAGTAAATTAAAAATATCAAAGACTAAAAAAGATGTTAAAATTTTAAGATTCCTCTATAATTGCCAATGTATTATTGACTTAATATCATTAATTAATCTTAACTGCATATTATTTCAACTTGTATTTTAGAAATGGTTTATCTTTGTCAAATTCTAGTGTGTATTTAGTGAAAACCAGACATTAGGTCCTGAGTTTGCTATGTTATGAACTTATAATCATAAATAAATTATGAAAACAGCATAACATCAAACTGGTGAAACACTATGATTTGTAAATATTTTATTTTAGACGTGTTAAATGAGTAAAACATTACTAAATTTTCTTTTTTCTGTTGTCTGCATTAAGAAGGACAGAGTTCATTCACCCCACTGTGACAGTGTCAGCAGTGTTACATTACCTGAGCTGCAGGATTTATATAGCACATGCTTCAACACCCATGGTACATGCTAATAAGTTCAGGAGATGCCAAAGACTCAATATACAGATTAAAGTATACCTAAAGCATTAACTTCCTATAACTGCTTCTTTCATTCAAGTTATTTCTAGAGCTAGAACATGGCTGTACAATTTCTGGTACCATTTTTCTGCTGGTCCCTACCTCATAAAGCTGAGCAAACCAGACATTGGGACCTATAGATTTCATGTTTAATTTTATGTCTAAACCAGAAGTAATAAAGCTTGTTGGGTAAAAATAAATAAATAAATAAATAAATAAATAAATAAATAAATAAATAAGGTCTCTCACTTAATGAACTTGCTAAACTAACCAGATTTGTCATGAGATTTTAAAGGTTTGTCGTATTTTAAATTATGTCTCTGAGTGTATGTATGCCACTGTATGCAGTCATACTTGACCGGAATAAAGTGTTGGATCTCTAAATCTAAAAGCATAGGACATTGTAAGCCTCACATTTTGGGTGTTGGAAAGTGGACCTGGGTCCCCTGGAACTATGGTAAGCACTCCCAAAACCTGAGTCTTCTCTCTAATCCCCATAAAACAGTAAGAGAGTGTTTACTGGTCTGCATAAGCATTTGTGAGCAACTCACATGAAAGTCATTAACGAAGGTGATACTTGTATTCAGACCAGCATAACAGCTGCACTTTGTAGAAATATGTCTAGAGTCTGTTCATCGCTGTTGGGATTTCCTCCCTGTAATTCCAGGAATAAAAACAATCCATAGTCTAATTCAGTTGACTATGCTGCAGAGAAATGTTAGGGAAATATTAGGCAATGCATTATAATGCACCAAAATGCCAGTGATGGAATGATATGTATTTTGTCAGAGTAAACAATCAGTACCTAATTTGACTGAAGGCCCACTCTATGCCATGTAACCCAGACAAGACACTATTTGGGTGACCAAGAACATGAGCTTGGATACTTCAGGGACCTAGCTTCAAATTAAATTCTGTTCAAAAAAGAGCAAAAATATAGTAATAAAATGACTCCTAATGACATTTTGCTCTATTCATAGAACAGTACCTTGCTCAGCTATCATCAGAGACTCTCCCTCCAGCAGCAAATAGGAACAAATACAGGGACACATAGCCGGACATTATGATGAAAGACATAGCCTTGAATGGTATTCCTGGGTGTGCAAACCAGTGTGCTTCTGTATCGATTTGTTTCTTGTGTCTTTTTTTTTTCCTTTTTCCTTCTGTTTATTTGTTTTGTGTTATTCTGATGTGTTAGTTTTTGACTTATCTTATTATATTTTATCATTATCCCTTACAAGCGTGTTTGTTTTCTAATGAGAAACAGAAAGGGATGGATCCGTTGAGAAGGGAAGTGGGGCAAAACTACAAGGAGCACAGGGACGGCTAACTGTAATCAAGATATATTATATGAGAAAAAAAAAATCTATTGACGGCAAAAATCCTCGCTCTTCTCATCTAAGAGAAATAATGTATGAAAGTCCGAGAGCCAGAGGAACACCAGGGGAACCCAGAGCTTCTTTCTGCTGCGTTATTTCCCCAGCTTCGTGAAGCCGCGAAGGCAAGCTTCCCACTGGAATCAAACACCTGCTCCGCGTAGGTACTGGCCCGTGATTTCTTTGCAATGGCGTAGGACTCCTGGTCATCCCGAAGGTAGTGGAGACTACACCTCCTTCGCCGGCTTTCAACCCGGTAGGGTGTGTTTCCAGTAGTCTTCTGGTTGCACTCATCTCCTTCCGAAATTTATCCAGGAATTTCAGACAGGAAAATCTATGATTAAATAAAAAATGTATTAAGTAAACCAATAGTACTCTTTCTCTATACCCTTGAAATTTCAGTCCCGTGTCAGAAATTCCTACTTTCTATTTGAGGAAATACATAACGGTAACACGGGAGACTGTTTTTCTTCACTTATGAAGCCCCTTGCGGCAAAGAAGAGAATGATGAAAACCTCTCCTGTGTCTTAAATCAAGTTAAATGCTGCAGGTTGAAAACACGAATTTTAAAAAGGTGCTTGTTTCCTCTGAAGCCAGAGGTGCCCAGGGCTAACTTCCCATGTGCACCTGGAAGTAAGTTGGAGTTACAGATTTGCTCGTCCACTTTCATCCCCATGGGCAAAACTGCTTCTCCGGCATTCTCTGGAGGAACTTGGACAAGCTCCTCCCCTCGGTTTAGACTCACCATTCCCAGAGTCTTCCGCCTTTGAGCTCCGCTTGCTTCCTTAGCGGAGTCGGCTCTAAACCTCACTGGAATTTGTGCCTTTTATGTAGTCTATATTTGTGAAAAGAAAAAAAAAAAAAAATCCAAAGTTCTCGGCCTCAAACTAGGTAGATAATCTTAGAGTCAAGCCATTTTACAAAGGGCTTCTTTAAAAGAAATAGTATCAGGTCAGCTATGATTTCTTGTTTATAAACTAGTAAATACATGTAAAAAACATGGAGGCTATCTGGCTTGCCCATTTGATGATTCTGAGCTTGTGAGTTAAGTACTCCATAGTCCGTAGCCCATTCCATGTTGTGTATGGACTCACTAAATTTAATTTTTCTGACAATTCTAAGTCTATTTCTATTCACCCCCTCTCCTCAGTGTTTCCTCCCTCCATGTTCGCTGGGCACCTTGACATAAGAATAAAGGCTTGAAAATGTTATACAATTTATAAATATTTAAGAATTAGAAAAGATAAGGGGGGATACAGAGAATTTGGATCACTACCAGCAAAAATGTAAATTATTACAAGTATAACGGAATTATCTGGTTTGTTCAACAATCCAAATGTTGTCTTACCATATTATCTAGGAATACTGCTCCTAAAAATACATTTGAGGGTTTACGTTGAACTTTTGACCCTTCTAGAGAGCTGAGATTAGTTAAAGGTCTTCTTAAACAGAGGCACTGAGCGCCTCTGCCTTCGGAGAAAACAAGCAGTTTTTAAAGTTCATGTTTTAAGCTGCCACACTATGCTTGCTACACTATGTCAGCTTTATGGAATGCTAGTGATCCAACTCACGGCCATTTCGTCCATTTGTAGGTCTTACCTCGCAACTGAATCCATGGAACTAATTGCAGAAAACAGCTGCCATCAGCGTGTGTGTGTGTGTGTGTGTGTGTGTGTGTGTGTGTGTGTGTGAAAATGACTGCATGGAGGTATGTTGGTTAACTGATACAAAGCTTAGTTAGAAAAAAAATGTGTTTTTGAGATATATTGCAGAGATATTTTAGTCTACATCTTAAGTTGCTAAAAATATAAACCTTAGATGCTCTCACTACAAAAAAATGCGAGGTATTTCAGTGATAGATTTGTTAATTAACTTGGTTTAATCACTCCACATTTATATACATGCCTAGGCAAGAGCTCCACACTGAGCTACACCACAAGGACAGTGCCTTAAAATAACATTGCATCTCAGAAATATGTATTATGTGTTGTAAATTCACAAAGAGATAACAATCAAAATTAAAAATTAAGGAGCTGGAGAATGGTGGAGCAGTAAGAATGCTTGCTGGGTTTCCAGAGGACTACAGTTTCTTCATGGTATCATACCAAGAGGCTCACAACCGCCCCGGGACTCCAGCTCCGGGGATCCCCGTGGCCTTTTCTAGTCTCTGCAAATACCTACACTGGTGCCCATACACATGCACAAATATACCCACATACATGAAAATTCATATTTTGTCCATATTGTGTTAATTGTATTTTTATGTTTCCAGAACTGCCATTTGGTATTGGATAACTGATTAGTGCAATTTTATATCAGAAAAACTATTTCTTCTCCTCTCAGCATTTCTTAGTTGCCTATATAGTTCTTTGGTGCAGGACTGAGGCCTTGGGCCCTGTCCAGGTTATCCTAGCTATTGGTGTCTTCATTGTTCAGGTCAGGTTTAGGCAGGCAAGACCTTATAATTTTTTGTATTCAAGAATACACATACAGACATCAACAAACATACAGAGACACAAAAACACCCCCAAACACACATGCACCTGCACACACTTGCACACACCCACACCCAAACTCACCCCACTTAAACAAAATGTGGCCATGAATTTGAAAGAGAGTTAGTTATCATGGGAAGGACTGGAGGAAGGAATGGGAGAGAAGAAATTATATAATTCCCAGTCATAGGGGAGGGGAATAGGGAAAAATGGGAGGAAGGGAAGAATGGGAGAATATAAGGGATGGGATAACCATTGAGATGTAACAAGAATAAATTAATAAAAAAATTAAAAAAAGAAATGATATAATTATATCATAATCTCAAAAAATGAAATAACACTTAAAATTTAATATTAAAATAGAATGCAATTTTAATGTTAGAGGTAAATTTATATAATTATGATTACATCAGAAATCTGAGGGGTTTTACATATCTTTTTTCTTTATAAGTTACATATTTTCTTTTCTTTTTTAAAAATTTTTTTATTAATTTATTCTTGTTACATCTCAATGTTTATACCATCCCTTGTATCCTCCCATTCTTCCCTCCCTCCCATTTTCCCATTATTCCCCTCCCCATGACTGTTCCTGAGGGGGATTACCTCCCCGTGTATATACTCATAGGGTATCAAGTCTCTTCGTGGCACTCAGAGGAAGGACAGCAGGTTTTCCATATTCTTAATGTTGACTATATATAGATTGCATGTGTGTGTGATTTATGAGAATAAGAATGGTTATGTCAACTGCAGATAGACTTTGCAAAAGGTTTTCCTACCACATTTCACCTTTTTTTTTTTTTCTGAATGATTTTTGTTTCCTATACAGATAGTTAAATTGCTTTCAAACTCTTGCATTTAGATTACAATTAAAAAATAACCCAGCAGATTTCTTAGATTGTGTTTTGAACCAGTTTTGCCAACGTATAGAACCAGGAGTGAGCTTCTTGGTGATAAAGTCCAGTGATAGTAATTTTCTCTGTTTCAAAGTGGCTCTTCTAGCTGTGTTCGCTGTGGCGATGCCTCAGCAGCCTGGTTCCTCTGTCCCAACCATGTTTGTATTATCCAGAATTTGCTTTATAATCTTTTGTTAAAGTAATATTTGCAAAGGGGATTTTCAGTGTTGTTTTAATTTCATTTTTTCTCTTCCTAACAAGGTAGTTCCTATTTTCTTACACTTTGGCTTTCTCCTCTGAGACTTATTAATAACCACATTAGTTTTCTGATCTTTTTAATTCATCTACTTTCTTTAAGTACACATTCTAAGTTTTTCTCACTAATTTTTTTTTATTATTCAATAATCTTTTCTCAGTCTGTTAACTATCTGTGGATTTTTCCTTCATGCACTCAAGTACCTTTCTCTTCTCCCATTCAGTCTTCTTTACTTTCTAGTCCAATTCCAAGGCATTTTTTCCATTAAATATGTTTTATGACCTTCATTCATTCATCTACCAATATCCATATTTTCCTGTAGTGCTTACATTTTAGAATATATATATATCCTCGATATCTCCTCAACATTACTGTCCATTTATTGATTAGACGAATTTCCTGCGCTTCTTAAAACATTGTCAACACCCATCCTGCCTACTTGTTATGCAATTCATTTGTCATTACATTTTATTTGATTATAAAGTCTCATAAGGTTTTATTATACTTTCCCAATCAATGTACCATTAAAGCTAATAGACAAGACTAAGTGAATGTTCCTGTTAATAAAGCTTGCATGCTTCTGTTAAACACATAAGGTTCTTTTCTTATCACATCATAAGTATTGATTTACCATGAACTTTTTATTCTGATTGCTTACTAGCTATTTAGGTCAAATTTTCTATAAACATTGCACTTAATTTTATAGCAAAAAAGTCTTCTAATCGAGTGATACATATGTAAATTGCTTTCTGATACACATGCATGCAGTAGCTAACTGGTTTCTATGGCACTCATTTCCATGGTTACTCTTGCGTGGATTAGCGGTCTACCTGGAGTGCTAATCAAATGACTGCAGTTCTTCAGATGCTGAGGTGGAGGTGTTTTCATTTCTCCTAACTAAAGTAGCAACTCTTGGGGGAAAATGTGTAAGCAGAGAGAGAAAACAGAGAAATGGAACAGCTGTGTAGTCTTATCACAACACAGCTTTCAAGCCTCAGGATCAGGACAAACAGAAGAGTGATCACATGAACAGCAGCAGATGATCGTGTAGCACTAATAATCTCTTAGAACCAAGGCTTCATTAAGGCTGGGTTTCTCTTTTATTTCTTTTTATTGGTGTGTGTGTGTGTGGGTGTGTGTGTGGGTGGGTGTGTGTGTGTGCGCACATGTTATGCATGTGCATTCAAGTGCATGCACATGGATGTATAAACACGTGAAGAACAGTTTGACACTGGGTGGAATGCCCTCCTTTCTCGCCCTCTATTTTGTCTCTTTTTCAATATTTCTTTTGTTTTTGAGGTTATAATGCAATTACATCATTTCTCCCTTCCTTTTTTTCCATCTAAGTTCTCTGATTTGCCCCTCCTTGTTCTCTTTCAAATTCATGGCCTCTTTTAAGAATCTTGTTGCTATATGTATATATGCGTATGAATATATATGTATTTCTAAATAAAACCTGTTCAGTCTGAATACTGTTAGTAATATGTATCTTTTCAACTTGTATTGGGTAACAAATTGCTGTGCTGTTTCTTGGCAATGCTTATTTCTCATGTTCCCAGAACTCCTTGGTTTCCTGTAGTTTTTAGTGTATGTTTGATGACCCTGGACTTCCTTCACCATCCCCATCCACTTGGAAAGTCTACTGTTATTGTCCTGATCATTTCACGTTTAGGCAGTCATTTTGGTAAGACATTTCATGTGTAACTCTGACATATTAGAAGACATAATCTCACAGAAGTCACCTTGACCATCTGGGTCTTAATATCCTTGTCCTTCCTCTTCAACAATGTTCCCTGAGCCTTAAGTGCAGGAATGTTTTATAGGTGTAGCTGTTGGGAAGGGACTCCAGGACTGCATTTTGATTAGCGGTGGTTTTCTATAACGGTCTTCATATGTTGCATTGAGAAGTTTCCTTTATGGAGGATGAGGATTTCTCTTATCTGCAGATATAAGGGCAAATGCCTGCAATACAGTTATGCATTATGTTTATTTGACAAAATGGTAGTTGTAGGTTCTCCTTCGAGATCGATCCATGACTTTGCTACCCCTGAGTAGATGACTAGGTTTCCGGTACGGGCATGGTTTGAGGCTTGTTGATCTGGTCTTCAGGCAGGTTAAAGCTGTTATTATTATCAAGATGCACAATGTGCCACTATTGTACCCTTATGATTGTTGTGCCAAGCTGACCATTGTTGTAGTTCATTTATGTCATAGCTGGGTAGGACTGTTGGTGGCCTCCCTCTTTTGGAAGTTTGCATGACACCTTCTTGTATGATGAAAGTTAGGACTTTCGTGGAGGCAGCTTTTAGGTCATTTCCAGCTCACAGTTATTAGGACCCTGTGTCTAAAGTGCACCATAGTATTTTAAGACAAAGTTTCACACTGAACTGGAGTTCGTCAATTGCCTAAATTGGCTTGGTAGCCAGCTCCGGAGATGTGGCAGTGTCTACTCCCCAGCACTGGGGTAAGAGATGAATATCACAACAACAGGCTTTTACGTGTTCCTAGATTCACACCCAGGGACTCATGTTTGCACAGCAGGGACTTTATTGAGTGAGATATCTCCTTAGCTCCTTCTTTGGTTTCTTAACTCACTGGAGGAAGTCATCAATAACAAATTGATGAGGCCTAGAGAGAGGATAGCTCAGTGGTTAAAAATGATTACTATTCTTGCAGAGGACCCAGGTTCTGTTCCTAACAACCACATGATGGCTCACTACTGCCTGAAACTCTCTTTCTGACAGTATCTGATACCATCTTCTGGTTTTCATAAGCTACACTATGCACACGGTACATACAAACCCACGCTGGCATACATAGATATATATTTTATAGATTTGTAGCAACAACTACAAATTAGCCTCCAACAGTCATCTGAACAAGAAAATCCATCTAGAGGACATAATTCACCCTAGACTCTGCCATTGGAATGAGACCAGACTGCCTTCCCAGTAGTCTTTTTCTTCCAAGATTCTCACAGCCTATCCTCCAGTCTCCTCTCACTATAAACCCTACTCAAGAACTTTTGGGATAGAAGGCTGCTTAATTATGTTAATCTTGCTAAGGCTTTACTGCAGCTAACAAATTTAGTAAAACTTGAGAAATAAGAAACCTAAAAAGAGATGTTACAAAGCTGAATATAAAATTTAGTCAAAGTTGCCACATCACTCAAAGCAGATAATATCAATATCTACATATATGTACAAATAATATTTTTCAAAGCATATATTTATATACCTATACATATGCTCTCATCTACTTTCATTCATTATATTCCATAATGTAACAATAACAAAAAACTTTCTTAATTTTCTATGTAATATTGACATTAGAAAGTATTACTTTTTATTTTTAGTTTTTGTTTTTGTATACTTATTTATTGAGTTTTTCTGAGAAGTAGAGGCAAGCCTTTAGAAGAATATGGAGTTCATAGAATCACTTTTGGGAACTGATTCTCTCCTTCCATTGTGTGGATCCTTGCACTGAAACTCAGCTCACACAATTGGAGCTAAGCGCCTCTGCTCCCTGAATCCTCTTGTCAAGCCCCGCCCTGAAATCATTTTGGAAATAGGTGCATACAGATTTTTGTTTTGGTAACATACCCTGCCTTTTGAGAGCAGCTTTACCGAACTTTCAGAAATAAGTAAAGAGTTCTTTATCTTAGTCTATTGTTAATAAGAAAAAGTTAAAAGTAAATTAAATGGCTCCAAACAAAGAGGTATATTAGTTCAGTGAGATGTATCAACTTTATAAAACATGTAACAGAAAGAAGAGGGGTTATTTTGCATTAAGAGGAAAATATCAAGGAAAAGGAGCCTAATGGAGAAATATAGTTTTCAAAGTCACAACTCTTTATTTTAGAGTTTTGCATAAACACTGAATATTACTAGAATTCAAAAAACCTAAAAACATGAAAATAAATTAGGTGCAGTAGAATTATATTTTTATGGAGTATTTATTATGTTTTATTATTGTATAAGCTACACAATGGACACATTATTTTAAAATAATTTTTAGCACAGTTGTTATACATATTTTCTTGGTCACCTGGAGAGTGATTTATTGGTTTTAACTTCCTAATGGTCATGACAATTAAAATATGAATTATTCTTTTATATTGTATTGGTGCAGCATAAAGTCTTATATATCCATTAGCCATTTCTAGCTCAACCAAGAAATTTCAGAGAGAAACAAACCTAGGTAGAAATATTGTTCATGGGCATCAATGAAATTTGTAATCGGTATGTGTTCTGATGGAGTGATTTCATAAAAATATTTTTTAGATGGAATTCCATGGTTTGACATCCAATGCATTTGTGTATTTTGAGGGATGTAAGAGAAATCTGTTGCTCTCTTGTTGGGAGATAGATCTTTGGTAGGGAGATAAATGTCTCTGGGTGTTCTTCACTGATAAAAGTCGAAGGTTATTTGTGTCCTCCACTTCAGGTTTAAATTAATCACCATGAAGCCTGAAGCTATGATCTCCCTTGCTATAACTCTTCAGGGTGAAACTGTAAAACTATCTGTGGGGGTAAAACAGCTAGGTTTTTTTTTCCCACTAAGGAGGCACTTTAAATAGTAAAGATTAATTAGAGTATTAAAATGAGGATGTCAACAAACTTTATACTCATTATTGGCATATGGCATTATAGGCACATATTCTTTTATCAAGGCGTAACAGTGTGGATTTTAAAACTTCAATATTTAGGGATTAAACATTTATTTGACTTTGATATTTTAAGCATTCCTATATCCATTGTTTATGCAAAAACCTAAGACCAACATTTGTACCCTTAAAAAAAAATATTTCTCCACCAAGCTTCTTCTCCGCCATGCTTCCTCTCAATGCAAAAATAGCACTTTCTCTTTCTCTGAAACATTTAATGAAGTTGATATATCTCAGTGAACTAATATATCTCTGTGTTTGGGCCCATTTCACTTACTCCTAACATTTTTTACGGTTATAGAATTAATAATCTTTCCTTTATATTGTAGACTAAAATTATGATTTGGTTATTTATTCCCAAAAAATTCTACTTTCAAAAACGCAAGCAATAAGCTATATTTACAACAAGATAGTCTGTATGCACTTATATTATTTTTTAATCTTCAAGTAATTTTATTTATGATTTAGTAGATGGCAACTTAAACAGAAATCTTTTTTTTTACAAATTTGAAAAGTTAGAGTTTTTGAATGACATATTTTATAATCAAACTATAAAGTGTATGTTTCACATTAACTTTACACACATTGTCTTTTGATGGCTACAATGAAATTACTTTACTTTCTTTAGTTTATTCTTGTCATATAGTCTAATTGAATTTTAATAATTCAATTTATTTGTAGGCTTGTTTTACTTATCCTCACACATGGACACTAAAATTCTGACATTATTTTATTATTAATATCTCTGGAAAATAATATAAAGCAACCTAATTGGTATGGGTGGGACCCAGTTTACAAATATATGGAGTAACCTATGACATAAGCCCCAAAAGTCCTGTGCACTGACAGTGTCTTGAAAGACCTTAGAGATATCAGGGTCACAGCGATTCCACATATACTTCAGCCATTTAATTCAGACTCGACAATGGCAAGCATATAAACGTCAAGATAAAGGAACTATTTTTCTAGGTTATAAATATCTAAAAACAAATTCTAGGAGAAAAAAAAAGTCAGCCTTCAGACCTAAGATAATTCTAGAGTTATCAAAATAATTCTAGTTATCAAAAAAGTTATCTTTTATATAACCACTTAAATTGATCTATTGATCTGTGTTCTGTGGTTGTGTTGTGAGATTGTATGCACCAGGTGGTAAAACTGTATTAATTTTAGCTCCCAAGTGCTTAATTACTAATTTTAAATATTTTTTTAAAACTAACATCATAAATGTATTTTCAGGCAATATATGTATATAAATGTGTGGTTATGAAAATGAATGATAGCTGGGAGTGGTGGTGCATGCCTTTATTCCCAGCACTTGGGACATAGAGGCACACAGATCTCTGTGAGTTCAAGGCCAGCCTGGTCAACAAAGTGAGTCTAGGATAGCCAGGGCTAAACAGAGAATCCCTGTCTCAAAAAACAAAACAATACAAAACAAAACAAAAAGAAGAGGAGGAGGAGAAGGAAGAAGAAGAAGAAGAAGAAGAAGAAGAAGAAGAAGAAGAAGAAGAAGAAGAAGAAGAAGAAGAAGAAGAAGAAGAAAGAAGAAGAAGAAAGAAGAAGAAGAAGAAGAAAAGAAAGAAAAAAAGGAAGGATGGAATTAAGGAAAAAGAAAAGAAAGGAAAAGAAATATAGTGATGTACTGTAATTGCCTTAAACTGAGGGAAAATGTAAGACAGTTAGTTGCCAGCCAATATGATATTAGTTTAGCTACCTTCAGGTGTCTTTCAAACAGAAAGAACCCAGGACACTATGGCTCCAACTTGCATCCATCTTTGAGTTATTATGAACCAATATTGCTAAAATAACAACACTTTCCAATTTTTAAAGTCTACCTGTTCAAATCTACTCAAGTATTCTGCAATAAAGGCTAAGTTGAGGCACAATTCAGTCCTGAAATTTGGTGGGGGAAGAGAAAGAAACTACAAAAAGGAAATGATGGTGTGATTTTAAGAGGAATATTTATAGCTGTGGGTATTAATACCACATCAGTTTGCACTTATGTTATGATAGTATACTTGTTGGTGTGTGTGTGTGTGTGTGTGTGTGTGTGTGTGTGTGTGTGTGTGTAATGTTTGTGTGTATACATATATGCACATGAATTTGAAGTTAGATGACCATCTTGGGCGTCATAATCAGAACTGCTAGTTACCTCCTTTAGAGAAAATTTCTTGTTGAGCTGAGGGCAGCAATAGGGATAAACCAGCATCTTAGTGAGCCTCAGATCTCTACCACATCCTTCCCCAGCATTGTAATTACTGGCAGGTGCCATATACCTGGCATTTCTAACTCAGTTGGGGAATCAAACTCAGAATCTTGTGCTTGAAACACAAGCAATTTATCAAGTGAGCTGTCTCTGCCGTCTCTGGAAGACTTATTATTTTTACATACTACATAATAAAGCAATATCTCATTTCAAGGTTGCTTATGTTTTTTGTTGAATTCATTACACTAAAAAAGCCAATATCCACTGACTTTACTTGTAAAACATACACTTCTAATTTCTCTTTCATCACTTAATTAGTATAATAAAATATAAAATAATTCACTCTTAATGGAAATAGTTCAAGGTACACTGTCCCTTGCAAATACTTCTACAAAAGAGTACATATTTTATTGTTTCTAAGCCTCTCTTACAGGCCATTTTACATATATGTGTATATATATGTATATATATATGTGTGTGTGTATATATATATATATATATATATATATATATATATATATATATATATATATATAGGCATGTGGCTTTGAAAGCAATGCATTTGCCTGCAAATAGAGAAATATACAGATACAAATCAACATCATTAGGTGGCTGTAGTCACACAGCTTCATCCTAACAACTTTTTCAGCAGGAGTGACACATACAAAAGGTATCTTACATCCTTTCTGTAAGCAGTCTTCCCAGAGAGTCTACTCTTTTATTTTAGTGTTCCTGATTTGGATTGAACTATATGTGTTAACTGAATCACAAGAAGAGACCTCCTTAAAAATAAAAATTTTTTAAATGGGATGAGGCACTAAAAGCTATTGGAGAGAGGCATGCACAGGAGGTAGAAGAATCCAGAAGTCATATGAGAGAGTTCTTAAGAAAGGCAGGTGTCCTGCCTGTGGCTTTGGACCCAGGATAGAAATCAAAACAGCAGCCTGGTGGGGGTGGCGCACGCCTTTAATCCCAGCACTTGGGAGGCAGAGACAGGCAGATCGCTGTGAGTTCGAGGCCAGCTTGCGCTACAAAGCGAGTCCAGGACAGTCAAGGCTACACAGAGAGACCCTGTCTCGAAAAACCAAACCAAACCAAACCAAACCAAAACAAAAAACAAACAAAAAACCCCCCAAAACAAAATAAGACAAAAGACAAACAAACAAACAAAAAAAGGAAACAAAACAGTACTTCTTCCTATGATGAGGACTAAATGAGTCACTTAGGGGGACTTACCCTAAACAGTCCCTGCTCTTTAGTATCTGATAGTTAGGTTCAAAATTTGTGGACTTTTTTGTTTTTGTTTTGTTTCTGTTGTTGTTGTTGTTGTTTATTTGTTTGAAACCATGAGACTTAAGACATCCTGTTGTATCTCACACATTCCTTATTCACTGATGGTTACTCTATGCCTGATCTTCCTTGTTCTATGAAAATCGCAATGTCCTTAGAAATATTTTCTCCACTTTTCTGTTTAAAATGAAATATTCTCCATTTTGAACAATTTTTGAATGGTGTGTGTGTGTGTGTGTGTGTGTGTGTGTGTGTGTGTGTGTGTGTGTGTGTGTGTGTGCATCCCAATCATGATTTAAAACCTATCACTTACAAAATCTATACTAGAGACAGAATATAGCCCAGTAGCTTAATGCTCTTGAAAACCATGCACAGTGCTTCACCAGCTTGTGTTTACTGCTTTTTCAATTGGTTAAGGATATTTCTATATTCCATAAATCTTATGAGACAGAATCCCCCTTTATATATGAAACTCTTAGAATTTATTAGTTAGTAAAGTGTGCAAAACAATACACCATAGAACTCAGGCGGTTAGTTTGAGAGGCTAGCGAGATCCAAGTCAACATAGATTAATAGCAAGACATTTTATCAAAAAGAATAAAAACAAACAGGGGGAGAAAATCCCCCTCAGGAACAGTCATAGGGGAGGGGAATAAGGGGAAAATGGGAGGGAGGGAAGAATGGGAGGATACAAGGGATGGGGTAACCATTGAGATGTAACAAGAATAAATTAATAAAAAAATTAAAAAAAAAGAATAAAAACAAAACAAGAGGACCAACAACAAAATTGGTACATAACAATTTCGCCTTTCCTGGATGCCAACACTACTCCACACAGAAAGTTATTGGAAAAGCACACTTCTTCATCAATTAGTCTAATTCAGTGGATAAGGACAGAGGGTAACAGCTTACCAATGTGGTTGGTGCAAATGGGAGAATTATGCAGTTAGATTTAGACAGAATATGATAACCAAGCTTTATTAAACAGGAGAAGTTAGAGTTAGTATCAACATATTTCATAGTTCTTAGAGTCCTACAGACTCCACAGTGCTTCTAAAGCAATGACGTCTGAAGGGAACTGAAAATATTCTTACTAATTACACTTCCTTTTAAACAAAGCCACCTTTGCACTGTACAAAGATTTCTATTTAGTCAGCGAGGTGGCAGCTGCATTTTCCCGATATATCAGGGACAAGCTTAAGTTTTACTTTTTGTGCAATGAGTTTTTGTAAGAAAAAATACAAGGCTCCAATTTATATTTCCCTAAACCAAAATAATCTTATCTCACATAAACGAACAGTGTCACTGCCTGTAATTTACATCTTAATGCAAATGTCATTTCTCAGCTTCCTGTTAGAGCTTGAAGTTCAGGCTTTGCATCCCTGACAGCTCTCCCATTATTACATCAGATTTCTCTTTATGCCTTCCTTTTCGGAACTTATTTTGTCCCATCTAGTCTTTTTCTGCCTGTTCTCAAGCAGAATACATTCTAGTGATATGTAGAAAAATTTCAGTTTATAGATAGAAGAAGAGAGCTTCCTTGTTTCAGTTGAGATGACAACATTCCAGGAGTCCACTTGGGAAGTAAAACCCACACACTTTTGGCTGAATTCCATCCAGGAAGGCTGAAATTTCCTCTCTCCCATGTGCCCTGTGTCTGTGTAATCCACAGAAGGATGAAGAAGGATAAAGGAGCAGATCTGGAGAAGCAATGCCATTATCTCATACATATATTCTTAATTTTGCTGTTGAAGTTAAACCTCATCTGTTATCAGCACACCTTTTAAAATCAATTTTACTGTGGTCTATCCCAAGAAAGTTGTTTTAGGCTCCAGGGTCCCTTGGTGACTTTTGCTAGAGCATAAAAAGTAGATTGAGAAAGAAGGGGGATTAGAAACAGCAGAGAGCTGAAGGCTCATTCTATGGAACAGTTTCTTCTGGATGGAAGCTGTAAGGGTGATGGTGACTTACTGTTCGTTCTCCTACAAAAGATGAAAGGTGGTTCCAAGGAACTGTGTTTAGGAAGAAATAGAAAGGAAAACCTCTGCCATTTCTGACTATGGGAAATATGAGTTATGTAACTTGAACCAAGGAAAAGAGAAATGGTACAGCAATAGTTCCAGAGGAGAGAAAATGGACATGATTCTTACATTCTGTATTTATGGTTTAGATAACATTCATGAAGCCTATTTAGTTAAAGGAAGTAGATACAACTGGACGACTGTTTATAGGATTACATGGTCAAACAGCAGCAACATTATATCATGGTAAATGAAAGAAGATGATAAGAATTCTAGTGATTTCTTTGTTAAATGTGTCTTAATAAGTGATTTTCTCTTGAAGATATTTAGATGATATGGATGGAGCCATAGCACACATAATGTTTCCAGTTTTGCTTGCCTAGAAGCTTGAATTTCAATACACTACAGGAATAAGGAGAAAAATCTGATACTTAATGTTTAAATGAATATAAATAAGTTAGAAAGCTTATGAAATCATTAGATCAAAGCAACAGCAATCAAGATTGAAGATGCAGATTTACAAAAATCACCAGATGCTTTTCACTCTTTATAGTTCCTTCTTAGACATCTAAAATTAGTACATTCTCATTAGTAATTTGTGTTAAGCTTCCTCCTGCTGTCTTGACATTTTCTCTGTTTGTGTGTGATATGCCCGTGTAGCACCCATCTGAGGGAGTGACCTGACAGAACACAGGACAAGATTAGGGAATGAAACAGCGTGGTGAGAAAGAAGGGATAACAGGCTTTCTGTGATTTGTCATTTTACAAAAATGCCAACTAAGTTAAGAGGAGACACCTGAGTCAGAATGTTCTGTGGGCGCCTGATGGATAGGCATGTCATCATGGGGCATTCCATTCCAACAGCTGTTCTGGTGAGTCACAGCAGGGAGACTGAGGCAGCATGAAGGATGAGCCGAGACAGTCAAAGGGCAAAAACCTTTTGGCAAAGAAGGGTAGAAGCTCATGGGAGCTAAGGGGCATAGGGAGCATTGACAAGCTATTGAAAGAATGACAATAGGAAGGACAAGGCTGTGTTGACGACCCTTTCTGGGAAGTCTCAGCCTGGGCTACATGGAATTCCACAGAAATGCTGTCAGGGCCAGTGATACAGAGCTATCAGCTTTCTCCTTCACTGGCCAATCCCCTTTAACCAAGGAAGTATATATTTTTAAATTTCTATTTATTCAAAAATATTTGTTATAATGCAGAAAACAAATGAAATATTACACACATATAGCATCGAGGACAGCAAGTGAAAGATGGCTGCATTTTCATTTTTTTTTTTGAGAGAGAGAGAGAGAGAGAGAGAGAGAGAGGGAAGCTCTCTGTGTGTAGCCCAGTATGTCCTCAACCTTACACTTCTCTTATTTAAGCATTTGTACTGCTGAAGTTGCAGAAGTGCCACAATGGAGTGTGAAGCTTTTGATATATAGCACAAGGCAATCAAAGAAGGGTTTGAGTTACTAGCCTTGGAGTGAGGGTCTGTGCCTGGCCTTAAGGTGTCTTGTAGTGCCATGTTCAATTGACACTCCTGGGTGGCCTGTGCTTTTCTGGGATAGACAGGGGCAGGTTGAAGAGTCTGGAGGAAAGAGGAGATGCTCAGGTGAGGATGTCTTACACTAGAGAAGAACAGCTAAATTTTAAAATGTCATTGGTCTTTTTCACTGATGTTTTCTGCTAATAAAAACAACAGATGAACGCTTAGGAGGAGTGGTAATGAACACAAGACTCTGGACTGTTCAAAATGAGCTTAGTCTTAGGTTGTTTAGCTTGGATAATTGGTTTTCCACTTGATGGAATAAATTATCCTAATTTATAAGACCATTGTAAAGGTTAAAAGTTCTGTTGAGAAACCTTAGGATGCAGAATCATCTGCTTCTTGAAGAGCTTTAAGCAAACACTGGACACCTTCTCAGTAAAGAACAGAGTAGCCTCCACATCAGAGCGCATTTGAACAGTGTTGTATTCAAATCCCTTCTCTTCAGCTCTGAGGTACTAAGCATAGAAGAATCTCCAGCACACAACTTTCTTTTTCTCTTTCTTTTCTTTTCTTTCTTTCTTTTTTTTTTTTTTTTTTTTTTTGGTTTTTGTTTTTGTTTTTTTTTTTTTGTTGTTGTTTTGTTTTTACAACTTTCACCTTAGGAATTTGATTCAATTTTTTTCACTTCTTCTAAGAAATCAATTCTCTCTTGCTGTTAATCCTTTTCAGGATGTAAATAATTTCAGAAGAATACCAATGTGACTTGTTATCGCTACTCTTTTGTACTTGTATTTTAGTAAAAGTCAGTATGAATTTTTTAGTCAAATTTGCTATAAAGAATAGAATATTATTCAGCTATTAAAAACAAGGAAATCTTGAAATTTACAGGCAAATGGATGGAACTAGAAACAATCATCCTGAGTGAGATAACCCAGACCCAGAAAGACATGCATGGTATATACTCACTTATAACTGGATATTGGAAGGGCTGGAGAGTTGGCTCAGTGGCTAAGAGCACCATCTGCTCTTCTAAAGGATCCGGTCCAATTCCCAGCACCCACAAAGCAGCTCACAACTGTCTGCAACTCCAAGATCTGACGCCCTCACACCAATGCACATAAATTAAAATTTTAAATAAAAATACTAAAAAAAATAATTAAAAAAAGTGGATATTGGCCCAACATAGATATCCTCTGGGAGACTACACCCAGGGGGGAATCAGGACAGATACTGGGACTTGAATCCAGACTCTGGAGAAAGCACTGAGAGCTGTATGGAAGAGTGGGGAGATGGAAGGACCTGGAAGGGTCAGGAGGCGCACGGGGAAACCATCAAGGCCAGGGGATCTAGACACCGGAGGAGCTGCACAAACCGATGCAACAACCAAGGACATTGCAAGCAGAGATAGGCCCCTTCTTCAGATGTAGCCAGTTGACATCTAGTTCTCCATTTGGGATGGGGAGGGAAGACTGCCTCTGACCCTGTGACATGTACCCTGGTGCCCACGGTTTGGTGATTTGATCACTGCCCCTTGGCAGGGAGCCTTTAGGGCATACAAAGGAAGGGGATAGCTGTGGCCAGATGGTGGCAGAGGAGCCCCCCATCAGAGGTCTAGGGGAGGGTAAAAGGACAACAGAGGGAGGGAGAGTGGGAATGGGAAGATAAGAGTGAGGGAATAACAGTCTAACAATCAGGATGTAATGTGAATAAATTATAATAAATTTTAAAATTGAAAATAGAATTACATATATTAGAATGTGGTTCCTATCCTGTTTGATTTCTTCTCTTTTCTGTCCTTTCAATAACTGGATCATTTAAGTAAGCAACATAAATTTCTAAGTTTTCATTTACACGTCTTTGGAGTAAGAATAACATTTTCCTCATAGCAGTGCTATGAGGATTAAATGAAATCATCCACGAAATGTAACTGGAAAAGATGATGGCACATGATAATTGCCTCAATAAATGTTAAGGACTAATTACTAAGTACTTAATTTTTCTGACCCTCAAAGTTTTCAGCTGTAAAATGGAGTAAAGGAGAATCCTGTCAAGGAATTGTAGTCAAGATTCTGTAAGATCTGTAAAGCGTGTGACACAAGGCCTGACTCATAGCAACAGCTCAACAAATGCTGACACTCTCATCCTTCTTGAGATTCAAGAGTGCATTAGGATGGCTTTAGCTAACATGGCGTGTGGCCCTGTTCATCCACTAACCCCTGCACTTAAAGGCCAGTCCCGATATCTCTGATATTAAAGCAGCAATTATCAATGTTTCCTAGGCATAAAAATTTTTTTATAAGGAGCTGGTAAAATCAGCAATTCCTCTTTCAAGCAACCTGTAGAGAGAGTAACAACATTTAATCAATTTCAACTAATTCACAGGTCCCTGAGAGCAATTCATGGAGCTGTGGGTACCATGGAAACACTCGTTGGTCTATAGCACACCCTGACTGTGTCTGAAGACTTACAATAATCCAGAGTGGAATCGTCCACTGCACATTGCTATCTGACTGTGAGCATGTCAGCTCCGTATTCATTTGAGTCAGTACATGTAGCCTAGTTTCAGTTCTTCCAGAGGGCTCATACATAATTTTAGTTTGGAGCGTGACTAATACACTAGGATTCATAAGTGGGTACCTTCATAAATACTAATTTATGATGAAAAAAAAAAATCCTAACTCTCCTAGAAATAACATCAAGGATTTAAAAGAGTGAAACTAAAGTATCACATTTTTAAAATAAGGGGCTCTGGGAAGATAAGAAAGTGAAGAATTCTAAATGAGTAAACACAGATAGCAAATAAGTGCATGCATATTCAAATAAGCTTACCTAACTCATAGCAACAAAATGCAATTTTCCACTTTCCTGGCTTTGTGGTTTGATTGCTCCAGTCTTTGGACCTCTCCCTTCCACAGCTGCCACTGGTCTAACCACACCAACCAAGTGCCTGACTCTAGCTGAAGGTTGAAGAAAAGTGTGCTTTTGTGAAATGGTGTCATTCCACAAACATGTTTGTCATATCAAAACATATACATTCTTTGGCCACTTAATACCATCTTTCCAAGATATATAACTTTGGTAGATAGAAAAAGAAAAAAATTACTGGGGAGGAAGATACAGGTGTGTTCAGGAGTATGTATAAAGGAAAAGGCATGGCCCCTATAATGGCTTAGGGAGATCTCAATGAAAAACTATGATTTTTTATTATATAATTATTCTGAATTTTGACAAATTCAGAACCTGACCAGGACTCTGAGAATAGATATAATTCATGACCTGTGTCAATGCCATACTTTTTATGCTTTACTATTCATATGCCCAAAATGTATTCATTGTATTTTAGTAACTTATATTATGTGTAAAGAAATACTTCATTAATGTATTTTCTGATGACTTCAAGAAAATAATTATATTTAATAGACTATCTTAACTTCTTCATTTTGAATATGTTTTTGATTTTGGCTTTGGAGATGATAATTTCATATTTTGTAAGGTGTGACCTCAGCAGCTGTTGCTTGTGTGGCTTAATAAAGCTCCTAGTTCAGAGTAAAGTCTCAAAACTACGGTCATAAAGGCACAGCTAGATTTATGGGTGGAAAAAAGCTAACTTACTTTTAAAAGGGTATAATGACGCCTATTAAATTAAATATACTACAGAATTAAAAGAAAAAGAGTATAAAAATAAACTACATGACTCCAATTACATTTTTAGTAATTGCAAATGATTTAAATAAGTAACTAAATTTTTATTGATGTTGACCTTTTTTTGTATGTCTTCAATACATCCCAACCACAATTTCCCCTCCATCCACTCCTTCCATCCCCTCCAACACTATTTTCCTTCTCCACAGATCCACTGATTCTCCTTTCCCTTCAGAAAAGAGAAGGCCTCCCAGGAATATCCACCGAACACAGCAGAGTAAGGTACAATAAGACCAGGAACAAAACCTCCTATCGCAGCTGGGTGAGTCAACCCAGTAGGAGCAAAAGGGTCATAATAAAAGATGGAAGAGTCAGAGATCCCCTCTCCACTGTCAGGAGACACCCAAAACATCATTCTAACAACCATAACATATGCAGAGGACCTAGCACAGACCAATGTGGGCTCCTTTATTGGTGCTATAGTTTCTGTGAGCATTTATTAGCCCTGCTTAGTTTGTGTTTGTTGGCCCTGTTTTTCTGGTGTCAACTAGCCCACTCTCTGGTTCCTACAGTTTATTATTATTATTATTATTATTATTATTATTATTATTATTATTATTATTATCATCATCATCATCATCATCATCGTCATTATCATTATTATTATCAGCAGCAGCAGCAGCATTATCATCAGCATCATCATTATTATTTATTCACTTTATATCATAGTCATAGCTCCATTCTTCCTCTTCTCCCAGTCCCATCCTCAGTCCCTCTCTCTCCTCATACCCTATTCCTCAGAAAACGGAGACCCCCCCTTTCCCTCCAACCCAGCTTATGGAGTCACATCTGGAATATGCATGTCCTCTTCCCCTGTGGCCTGGCAAGGCAGTCCCTCCAGGGGGAAGTGATCAAAATGTTGGCATCAGAGTCCATATTAGAGACATCCTCTCTCCCCTTACAAGAGGACCCACATGAAGCCTGAGTTGCTCATTGGCTATTATCTTATAGGGGGCCTAGGTCTTGTCCCTGCATTGTCCATGGTTGGTGTTTCAGCTTCATCAATCCCCCTCTGGGTCCTAGGTATTTGGCTCTGTTGGTTTTCTTGTGAATCTCCTCCCTGTCTTCCCTGGGGTTTCCAGACTCCAAGGGAAGGGCCCTGATCACTATCCTCAGGTTATGCACTCCCTCTCTCTCTCTCTCTCTCTCTCTCTCTCTCTCTCTCTCTCTCGCTCCTCCTCTCTCCTCCTCGTCCTCTCTCTCTCTCTCTCTCTCTCTCTCTCTCTCTCTCTCTCTCACTCTCACTCTGTTTAGTGTTTGGTGATGGGTCTCTGTATCCGCTCCAAACAACAGCTGCTGGCAATAATCTCTTAGAATATGACTGGGCTAGGCACTGACCTATGAGTATATAAGGATATCATTAGGAATCATTTTATTATATTTTTTTCTACTGTAGGTCTCTGGATCATCTAGCCTTTGGTTTCTGGTCATCCATGCTGTGTTGAGCATGGGCTGTCTCTCATGGTTTGGGTCTCAAATTAGACACTTCTTCATTTGTTGGCTACTCCCCCATGTTCTGTGCTTCCATTGCCACAAGTACGTTTTGCATTCGGGATAGGTTATAGGTTGAAAGCTTTGCGGCTGGTGTTGCTGTCCCACCTCTGGAAGCCTTGCTTGGTTATGGAAGATGGTCAGTTGAGAGTCCTCTCTAGGCTCACCCTTCTAGAATCTTGAGAGTTTTGCGGGACTAGGTTTCCACATCCACCCCCACCCAATACCCTCATTTCCATTTGTCTCTCCCAGTATTCTCTCCCTCCATCACCCCATCCACCACTTGAACCCTTCTATTCCCATTCCCACCTGCCCCCAGTCCACCTGCTAAATCTATTCTATTTCCTTTTCCCAGAGAGTTCTAGGAATTCCCCTTAGAACCCTCCTTGTTATTTAGCTTTTTTGAGTTTGTGAATTGTGGCATCATTATCATTGACTTAACAGCTAATATCTATTTATAAGTGAGGACATACAATGTTTGTTTTTCTGGGTCTGAGATACCACACTTAGGATTTTTTTTTTTCTAGTCCTAATATGTAATCCAGGCTGGTCTTGAACTTGTGATCCTTCTGCTTGAGCTTCTGCAGTGTTGAGATTATAGGTCTGTCCCATGAAAATCTATAATAACAATGATACATCTATGCATAGACGTGTCCATATGTGTTCATGAAAGTCTATGCACATACTGTCTCTTCTCTACTGGAATCATAAGTCTTCAAGAACTACCATGTTCAGTGTTTTAGTGAAACTCGGGTTCTTACCTGGTCAGCACAAACATATTTTGTCAGCTGAGCCTTCTTCATGGGTGAAAATGAACCTTTTCTTAATTTTGGGCGGGGATTCAGTATCATTACTCCCATGCATAATTTGCATAACCTTGGCATTCTGATAAAATTGTCAAATTGCTATATATTTTTATAAGACTCATCCATTTTTTTTTTAAACAGGGCCTTAGTCTGTAGCCTAGACTGGCCTAAAACTAGCTATGTAAATAACACAAGTTGACCTTGAATTAACAGCAGTTCGCCTGCCTTATACCTCAAGTGTAGAGATCACAGAAAGGACCCCCCATGCTCAACTCATCTGGATTATTAATTTGCCTTAAAACTTTGCTACATCTAGCACACCCTAGGTAGCAGCTACCTACATATAGAGATTTAGGCTTTGGGTTTTGAAACTCAGTGTTCTAGGCCAGTAACTTCATAAAGACTATATTGGAAATTCCAGTCCTAAAATAGAGTCCTAATTTGTGGTAAATATGTCATCACTCTAGTGTGCATTCCTCCTATTGTTTTGCATTTTATTTTGACCTTTTTCTTTGAAAGATTTACTCTACACAGGAAATACAATACAAAAGTCTCATGAATTCCAAAGGCAAATCACAGAGCTTCCAAGAACTTCAGTCTCTGTCAGCTCAGAGAGTAAATGTCTGAAGAACATTTTTTTCTAACTTTAGGTGGAAGTGAAAAGAAAGAATTTACAGTTTTCTGATGGCTGTAGCTTCAAAAAACTGTTCAGTTGAGGCTCCATTGAATAGCCTTTAGGGAGTGTGTCTTATTGCCCCAATGTCTTTTTCTCCAATGGAGATAACAGGATATTTATATCACCTGCACACAATGAACTTCATTAGTTATTTGGTGACCAGGATTGTTTTTAAATCCAACATCACTGTATGGGTCTCAAAATTACTTAGTAATGTATTTTCAGATAGCATGTGGTTCATTTTATGTTCCTTAACGTGTTCTGTCTCAAGAAAAGAACATCCCATTTGTGTTTCAAAATCTATATAGGTTAGGAAAATATTCCTCTTTTAAATTGAAAACATACAAATACTTTGCAACCAGAGTTTCTTCTCCCCAATTCCCACACCTCCCTTGTCCCCCTAGATCCACCCCTCTCCATTTCTTTTCAGAAAAGAACAGGCCACCAGGTCTGGCCTGACTAACACTCAGTTTAGAACCCTCCCCTCTGCTGACTCCATCTGCCTCACCTACCTGGGACACAGACTGCAGTGAGCCAGCAGAGAGAGCAGATGTGTGCTATTGCATAACCCAACCACCTTTGCCCTCCATCCTGTGGAGGCCTGTGTCTGGCCTGAGCAACATTCAGCTTAGAAGCCTCTCCTCTGCTGACTCCATCTGCCAGACTCATCTGGGTCAAGGCCAGCAGAGGGACCACCAGGCCTGCTAAAACCAGAGACAACCCGATGGCTAGAGGTCAGTGTAAGAACATAAACCACAAAACTCAGGGCAATTTGATGTCATCAGAACATAGCAATCCTATTGCAGAAAGCCCTAAAGATACTCTCACACCTGAAGTGCAAGAAAATGAACATAAATATAGATTATTAAAATGATAGAGGCCTTAAAAGAGGAAAATAAATCCCTCATAGAAATACAGGAAAATACACTGAACGATGAAGGAATTGAACAAATCTCTTAAAGAAATACAGAAAACACAATAAAATAGAAAAGTAAATGAATAAAACTGTTCAAAACCTAAAAATGGAAATAGAAACAATAAAGAAAACCCAGTCAGAGGCAATCATGGGGATGGAAAATATAGGGAACAGAGCAGGAAGAACAAACACAAGTATCACCAACAGAATACAAGAGATAGAAGAGGGAATCTCAGGTGTAGAAGATAAAGTTGGAGAAACTGATACATCAGTCAAAGAATTGTTAAATCTAAAAAGTTCCTGACATAAAGCATCCAAGAAGTCTGGGACACCATGAAAAGACCAAGCTCCGCGGTGAATTCCAAAGGCCTATAAACACACAACAAGCATACAAAACCCTGATTACATTGGACCGGAAAAGTAATTCTTCCCACCCCTCCCTGCCACCCAATACCAAGATTATTAAAAGCTGCAAGAGAAAAAAGCCAAGTCACATATAAAAGCAAACCTATCAGAATTACACCTGACTCTCAGTAGAGACTATGAAAGCCAGAAGGGGCTGGGCAGATGTCATGCAGACCCTAAGAGAGCACAAATGTCAGACTAGAAAAACTTTCTACCATCACAGATGGTAGCAAACAAGATATTTCATGACAAAACCAAGTTTAAACAGCACTTATTCACAAATCCAGCCCTACAAAAGATACTAGAGGGAAAACTACAACCTACGGAGGGTAACTAGACCCAGGAAACCACGGGTAATAAATAAACCCACATCTGCAAAATCAAAAGGAAACATACATGCACACACACACACACACACACACACACACACACACACACACACACACACTACCACCACTAACACCAAAATAACAGGAATTCACAACCACTGGTCATTAATATCACTTAACATCAATGGCTTCAACTTGCCAATAAAAAGACACAGGCTAACAGAATGGGTGCAAAAAAGGATCCATCATTCTGTTGCATACAAGAAACACACTTCACCAGTAAAGGTAGACATTACCTCAAAGGGCCACACAAAGGTTTCCCAAGCAAACAGAACCAAGAAGCAAGTATCTAATAAAATAGTAGTATCTAATAAAATAGCCTTTCAACCAAAACTAATAAAAATATATGAGGAAAGACTCATCAAAGAAAAGCTAGAAGGAGTATCCAAATTACCAAAACCAGATATGTCTTAAAGTTTTGTTCAAGTCCTCCTGGCGGGACTGCCTTGCCAGGCCACAGGGGAAGAGCACATGCATATTCCTGATGTGACTTGATAAACTGGGGTGCATATGAAGGGGAGGCTCCCCTTTTCTAAAGAATAAGGCAGGGAGAGGGGGAGCAACAGGGATGGGGCTATTACCAGGATGCACAATGAATAAAAATTAATTACTTAATTAAAAAAGAAAAACACAATAAATTGCATACATAATGGTACATGCCTGTAATATTAGCACTTTGGAGATAGAGGTAGGCATGTCTTTAAGTTCTCAGCCAGCCTTGGCTACACAGAAAGCCAAAAGACCCTGTCCCTCTCTGAGAGATAGAGACCAAGAGATATTGCAATGTTGGGGATTTAGCTCAGTTGGTAGGGTACTTTTCTTAAATCTTTGAGAACTTGGGTCATATCCCAAGAACTAAATAAATAAATTAAAAAGAAAAACCACAAACAAACAAAAACCACTTCATCCTCTACCCACCTAAATGGAGCTAAAAATCTAATAATTTTTGAGTGATTCAGGAAATGGATTTTTGTTTTTGATTTTTCGAGTCAGGGTTTCCATGTGTAGCTTTGGCTTTCCTGGGACTCAATTTGTAGGCCAGGCTGGTATTGAACCTACTGAGATCCATTTGATTCTGTCCCCTTCTGAGTGCCAGAATTAACGCTGTGCTCACCACTACCTGGCAAGGAATTGGGGTGTGGGGGAGCAGTTTTCTAAGTGACAACAAGGAACATGACAATACAAAATAGTATAAGACAAGGCAAAAGCTCCTATATTGATGTAGACAATGCAACCCCGTAGGAGGAAAATAGTCTCAAGAGCAGGCAAAGGGAATAAGGGACATACCTGCTCCCACTGTTAGGAATCCCACAAAAACATAAAGTTAACAAGTTTACAGCTATTACATATACACAGAGGACCTGGTGTAGCAGACTCTTGCAGGCCGATGCTTGCTGAAATATCCCTTCTAATTACTAAAAACCCCTGTGTCCAATGTGGGAAATGCTATGTAAGTTGTCTCATCAGGAAAACTTTAGCCAAAATATTTTCACGTAATGTGATCATCATTAAATAGTATATGTTTGTGTGTGTGTGTGTTGAAACAAAAATCACACCTAGCATATGCAAAATCTGCTGTCAAATAAAGTGGATGGCTGCATCCTCAGTTTTTAATTAGATGCATGCAGTTCTCAACACTGTAGTTTTGTCAGTTTTACGTTCCCTAGAAGATAGAGGCAGGAAAAAAACTATATATATGTATATATATATATATATATATATATATATATATATATATATATATATATATATGTATATATATATGAAAATCTGTAGCTTTTAAAAAACATGATCTTTCATTTCTCCACTGTGAACTGGGAAATATTTGTCACTATCTACTTTTCACACATGGAAGAATTTGCTTCAAATTACAGATTGTTCCTCAAGAGAGACAACACTTGAAATATTCCTTGCTAGGTGCATTGTACCCTGGAACATGTATAAGAATGGTTGTGGTTTGGGATTTGTAGTTGTGAAATCCTTCACTGGGTACTGTGCAGAATAAAACTTGGTAGCGCTATGGGGGTGGCTACAAAAGAAAGGCAAGGCAAAGAAAGCAATTGGTTGCTTCCCTATATTAAAACAGAAGGATGTTTTCATAAGGTATGTGTACCTTATGAGGAATTTCTCTTTCATTGTTCCACTGGACAATGATAATAGGTCCATAGCTCAATGTTGTGATGTGTGTTTTATAGATATATAAATAAATAGATATATATAGGCTTATAACAGAATTAAATGTAATCAAGAGAGTTTAAAAACTGTTTTGAATTCAGATGGCTTCTAACATAAAATGTTTCAGCTTAAGTTTTCAATCTGTGGAAAAAAAATAGATGTAGTAGAAATTAGACTTTAAATTTTGATTTGGGGACAGGCAAGCAATAAATATTGCAAGGTTTCCTTGGGGCGCTGACTAGTGGCAGTGGTCAGCATCTGAGTCAGGCATCAGTGCATGGAGAGTGGAAAGTGCATAAGGGTGTCAAGTCTACAGTGGCCATGCTGTTGAGTGAGGACACATGGTTGGTAAGGGGTGTTAGGTGTAGGATTTGCATATGGTGCATCCAATTTACCATGGGTTAACTGTGATGTAACTCCATAACAAACTGAGTGGCATTGTTGTTTTAAATGAAAATCCCAGATTGTTATGTTTTACCAACAAAGACTCGGGATCCAGACACTGTGGTGAACAACCTGCTAACTTAGAGAGGCAGAGAAAGAACCCGGCTGACCTTCCTACTCAGCACATGTCCTGATGGAAAAGGCCCAAAAGGCTCACTAGCTCAGCTGACATCCCAGGAGGAAAGGGCCAAAAAAACCCAAGGCCAAAGGCTTGCTAGCCGAAGGCCCAAAAAGCCAATGGCCAAAGAGCTGAAGAGCTCAAGAGCTAGAGAACTAAGCTAAAATCTCAAGAGCTAAAGCACCAAAGACTAAAGCCAAAAGACCCCTTCTAATTCTACACTTGTTTTAAATACCCCTCAACTCAAAGTCCCTCCCACTCTTTAATCCCTGTCAGCTGATTTCTTCTTCTGCCACTTGACCTAGGGCTACCTTTATTAAATGCTGTACACAGGTAGTTCTTGGATTAAAGGTGTGTGTAAGGCTGGCTGAACCACACCTTAATCACCTGTTTACATTAAACAAACTGTTTTTGGATTAAAGGTGTGTTAGGGCTCAACCACAAGAAAGAGGGATTTACAGTTCCATCTCAGGGATCACAAAGTGATCAAGGACAGATATTTACAGCCCACAATCTCAGGGATCACAATGATATAAAAGACAGGTTTTAACAGTTAACAATCTCAGGAGTCTCATTGAGATAAAATATCCTGCAACAGGGCATTTATCTGAGTTATCAAACCCCATCTGCAGAATGGTCCTAATACGTGAAGATCTCACACAACAGGAAGAAATACTAAGTAGAATCTTTTTGTTTTCCTTTGAAAATTTGTTATGCTCCTGTGCACATAGAATTTTAAAATGTCCTTTGTTAATAAATAGAAGCCAATTCCACATATTCATAAATGAACTGTTAAGAGTTTTCAGTGTCTAAGATTTACAACCAAGGACCTGAGACTCAAAATTAATAAACTGCGTATTCTCACATGGAGGATAAAATTCAGAATGTTGTTAGTGTGTTATAGCTGCTTGAGTTGAAAAACTTTTAACACATGGGCTTATTCCTGTCTTAAGTGTTTGTGATATTACAAGAAAATACTAACATGAAAATCATCCATTCGGGTGGGTGAGAAGTCAATGACTGAGAAGGCAGAGGTGGTAAGGCCCCTGTGACGCTCCTCTCACTGTAGAAGGACAAGATGCCCTCCTTCGCTCTCTCCATTCCATTCATAAGAGCTCTGTCTTTGCGATTGTCCCCTCCACCTCTTAGGGTTTAAGTGTGAATATTAGACATACATTTCACAAATCATAAATACCTTATGATTCCGTTTTAATGGCAGGGTTCAAGTTACACACGGTCCTGATAAAAGACCCTGAGAACAGTGTTAGGCTTAGGTTTTGTCCCAGAGCCAAATATATCTTTGCAAAATCCCACAACAAAGTAATCGCTCTCTATCATCCCTCTTCTTATCCTTGCAAAGAGAAGCAATGCTTTATGCCAGTTTGCTTAATTTTTACCTATTAGTTATTATTTTTTGATCAGCCTATCTTTTAGGGAAGTGATGTCAATAACTTATGTCTCATTTACCTTTGAAATGAATTTCTGTTTTATGTATATGGGAATGAATGTACTTAACTGTTCTAATTTCAATTCTGAGTAATGGTACACTTTTCTACTTTATTCTGCTTATCAATGCAGAGCAATATTTTCAGTATTATTACTCTTAATAGTTTCAAACTTCATGTTTGTTCTTCTAAGAAAATGGTAAATGGTGCACACACATAGAACTTCCCTCATATCTTTGTCTTGGAGGTATGTCTTTTACTCACAGAGAATGATGTGCAAAGAGATTTTTTATTTTTTGCTTTACTCCCCAAGCATGTAGAAATAAATTGATAGGGACTATGTTCTTTGTCTTCAGCGCTGCAGGGCTGGCCCCTTATGCTCCTGTTTCTCTAAATCTTGATAGATGATTCATTTAGGTTCTTCTGACACAAAGTGTGGGCTGTCTCATATCAGCCCAATCATTTATTCTTTAGATTCTCCATATTACTGAAAGTAGAGCTTAAAGGAAAGCTTTCAGAATATGAGCCTGGTTTGCTCATAAATTTGCAAGATTAAAAAAAAAGAAAACTCATTTGAGCTAATGTTGGGCATAGAGAACAATTATTTAAAAAATGAAATAACAAAAGACCAATTCATTTCCTCTTCTTATATTCACTACTGTGCTCAGTTCCCCAGTGGGCACATCTGATTTAGCCTCAAAATAGTCAATAGCAGAAAGCTGAGAATGGAGCAATAATACTAAGTGACATTCAGAATGTTATAATTTGGATCGCGAGTATCTCCCCAAACTCCAGGTGTTACATTTTTGTTTTTCTGCTTAGACCTTATCCAATTTCATCATTTTGCCCACTGAAGTCCTTTTTGGCTATATTGTCATATATGAAGCTATAAACATGGGGTTTTCCTTCATGAAGGGGTCTGTACCAGTTTCTCATTCTCTCACTGTCTTAAATGGCATTATGATCCTGAAGGCTACTGAACATGTATTTAATTTTGTTGTAACTTGTCTTGTTATATCATTTTCATGCAGATGCATACATTTTAATCATCCCACATTTTAAATGCTTAGAACCACAAGTTGTACCTCGTTTGAATATGCATGAAATATCTGGAGATGGCACTCATGTCAAAGCACAAAAGTCACTTCTGTTTTATAGTATTATATATTATAAGGGCAATTTTATACAATTTTTAGTGCACCTGTGTTTTGACAATAATCTTTTACATAAGGTCAGATTTATAAAGTCCCACATGTGATATCATGTCAGTGTTCAGAATATTTCACATTTAGAAGTATTTCAGATTTTGAGTTCGCATTTTAGAAACATACAACCTGTATTAAATTATTTTCCCAGGAATTTGTTGGAGAATGTCCAAGTAATAGAGCTTTCTGGATGTGAACTAGATTCAGAAATGAAAATCAGATCGATTCAATGAGCTTCATAAACATTACATGGAAACTATTCTAAGTTTTCACAAAAAGTGCAAATTGGACAAGAGAAATAAATTTAAAAGGGAGGTTGAGATTATTGTTTGGTGAATGTAATTGAGGAGAAAGCATATATCAGCATATCTATATACACCAACTGATCAAATTAAAGCATCTTGGTACTATGTGATAGAATTCTTGAATGGCTGATGTTTTAGATGTTGTAGGGACCATGCAGAGCAATTGTTCACGTCGAGCAGTCTATGTATGATAGTGTGAAATGCCTCTAGCAATGGTAACAAAATTGATATAAATCACCCTGCAGTCTTTTTGATCATGTAATTGAGGTCATGAAACTTACCAAAAATAACTCAGTATGTATCATATTTTCATCCTTCGAAGTCTGTGTTAAATTTTTTTAAAAAGAAGTTGGGAAAGATGGTTAGAAAAACGAGCTATGTCCTGTCACCTTAAAAGGACTAGAGAGAAGAAGAGAAAGGAGCAAATGGTATGGACACTTCTAACACTCACAATTTCAGAGGCATGTACTGTGTGTGTGCCTCTCAGGCAGGGATAAGCCTATCAATCAAGTAAATATGAAACAATGTGATATTATTTGCACTTGATTATAGGAAAGGTAGACTAGCCATGTTTTTGTTTTAACACATTATACTGACTCTGATGAAGAACTGCTAAATCATGTTTTTGAAATTGTGGGAGAAGCAGGGATTCTCCTGCAATCTCATTTTATTCTGTCATTTGGCAATGACTTCTACACAGGAGGTACTCAAAATACAACGGCGATGATGAGGCTGAAGTAATGAAACTCATGAGAATTAGGAAAGGAAGAACCTAGTGCTGGCTTAAGCTATATAGAAATAAAGTGATATTAACAAAATGCTTGGAAAGGAAGAGTAGGAAGAGGTTTGGGAAATGAAGAGAGTGGAGCTATAGAAGTATGTACATTGAAAAAGCAATAACTTACCACTTACTGAGAGCCTGTGCATGAACAGAAGTGCTCTAAAGTCATAATCTTACCCAGGTTTATAGGGAACTAAGCATGCTTTATTGATTCCGTGCACTTTTAAGAAGATGATGGAGTGCATCTGCTCCATCTGATAGATGGAGACACCAAGATACAGATAGACGGCTCTACTCAAAACAAAATTACACATCACACAAAAAGAAAGCTGTCATTAAAGCAAAGCACTCTTGACTCCATCTTAACGTTCTCTACGAAATATGACACAGGCTTGCAGCTAAGCTCCTCTGATTTCATTTTACATTCTCTGAGGAATGTGAAATGGGCTTGAAGCATTTTATATCTGATAAAACTCAAGTCTAAAATGATGTAAAAACGTCTTGTGTCTAAGTTGGCCAAACACCATCACATAAAAAGTGGTTGATTTTAAAATAAGGTTTCAGAGTACACAATCTGACTCTGTTATTCTGATGGCTAGTGCCTCCCTACTGGCTTTTCTTTGCTTTCTTGATTCTTTGGTCTGCATTCATATTCAACTCTCTCCTTCTCTCCCTCCCTCCCCCCTCCAAATAACATAAATAATTAAAACATCATTTTGGTGGACAAGCTTAAAAATGAGGATTCCAGTAAGGAAGTCTTGTTCCATTCATTTAAGTTAAACTTTAAATCCAGTTCATATGCATTAGTATAGATGATTCAATCTGCACTACCATCTGCAAAAAGTTAGCAAATATAACAGTTTAAATCTCCATACTTAGTCCTCTGTGTGCTCAAGTCCCTAGCCCTCAGCTCAGGAAGCATCCCTTGAGGTCTGTTTCCATCAGGGACCACCAAACAAGAACCCCTCCCCCAATCTCCTGCCAGCTGGTCCCCCTAAAGCACCACCACCAGCAGTACACTGCACCTGCTCCCCTGCCCTCCATTTTCTGGCCCACAAGTCTGGCTGCAATACCAGAGGCCTGCCAGAATGAGGGACAACCAAATGGCTAAAGGCCAGCAGAGGAACACCATCAACGAGAGCCAGGACAATATGGCACCACCAGAACCCAGGTATATTACTACAGCATACTGCAAGGACAAAACTAATGCCATGTTCTATATTTTATGTATATTCTGCAACTAATGCCGTGGTCTGTGAATGTTCTCTGAGAACTTATCCTCTTGGTGACCCTCCTCCCTACGTTCTGGAAGTGACACTTGCCAGCAGTCTCCAGAAACTCCATCGGAGTGATTACATACAATTAGCTTCCAGTATTCCTCTGAGATAAACAAACAAACAAACAAACAAACAAACAAAAAATCCTTCCCTTCCAGTCTCAGTCTCCACCCAAGTTGTCTAAAAATCGACATTCCTGTGACCCACAACTTCCCTGAAGATCCAGCCTCTACCCAATATGCTTAAAGATCGACATTCCTGTGTCCCACAGCCTCCACTTCTTTTTATAAACCCATTGTCCTTGAAGCTCGGTGTCACTATCCTATCCTGCTGCAGAATTTTGATCTGAAGCTGGAGCCGTAATACAGGACCCTGTGTATTTTGTATCGGGATTGAGTGCTGGTGGTCATTTTGGGGGTCTCACGATCTGGGTGATCTGGGAGATCTTGGTGTCACAACATTATATGTGATATCCTAAGATAACTGAAACATAAACATGTAAAACTTAAATCCAATATTATGAAGATGATAGATAACTTTAAAGAGGAAATGAATAAATCTCTTAAAGAAATACAGGAAAGTATAATCAAACTGGTTAAGGAAATTAATAAAACTGTTCAAGATGTGAAAATCCAAGTGGAAGCAACACAGAGAAAACAAACTCAGAGAATCCTAGAGATGAAAAGCCTAGAAAAAGGTACAAAAATTACAGATGCAAGCATCACCAGTAGAACAAGAGATAGAAGAGAGACTATCAAGCATCGAAGATACGATAAAAGAAATTAATATATCGGTCAAAGAAAATGTAAAATCTAAAAAGATTCTAACACAAAACATCCAGGGAATTTGGGACACTATGAAAATACCAAACCTAAGAAGAACAGGATTAGAAAAAGGAAAAGATTCCCAGCTCAAAGAAACAGAAAATATTTTCAACAAAATCATAGAATAAAATTTTCTTAACCTAAAGAAAGAGACGCTTATGAAGTTAAAGAAGCTTATAGAATGCCAATTAGATTAGACCGAAAAGTCAGTCCTCCCATCACATAAAAACAAAACAAAACAAAACCCTGAATGTACAGAACAAAGAAAGAATATTAAAAGCCACAAGGGGAAAAGGCCAAGCAACGTACAAAGGCAGACCTATTAGAATTACACCAAACTTCTCAATAGAGGCTTTAAAAATCAGAAAGACCTTGGCAGATGTCTTACAATTTCTAAGAAACCACAGATGCTGGCCAAAAGCATTGTACCTAGCTAAACTTTTGACTACCATAGATGGAAAATATAAGATATTCCACAACAAAACCAGATTTAAGCAACATCTTTCCACAAATCCAGCTTTACAGAAATTACTAGAAGGAAAATTCACACACACACACACACAGACACACACACACACAGACACACACACACATACACACATACACACACACACACACACACACACACTACCATCAACAACATTACAGTAGCAGGAATTAACAATCATTGATCACTAATATCTCTTAACATCAATAGATTCAATTTCCCAATAAAAAGATAGAGGCTAACAGAATGGATGCAAAAACAGGCTGAATACAAGAAACATACCTAAACAACAAAGATAGACATTACCTCAGAGTAAAAGGATAGAAAAATATTTTCCAAGAAAACAGACCCAAGAGGCAAGCTGAGTACCCATTCTAATATCTAATAGAATAAACTTTCAAAAAATAATCAAAACAAATGGGGAAGGCCACTTCATACTCCTCTAAAGAAAAATCTACCAAGATGACATTTCAATTCTGAATATTTATGCCCTAAATGCAATGGCACCCACATTCATAAAGGAAACATTATTACCACTTCTATTACATATTGAACCCCCACGTTAATCGTGGGAGACTTCAACATCTCATTCACACCAATTGACAGTATTTAATTGGCATCTCCAGTTGCCCTCCCTTCCCCCACATGGTCCAGTGGTAAATCCCACGCCTTCCTCCAACACTGTGCCCTAGAAGGAAAGCCTCCATATCCTGGTATTCCTGAGGACTGACATCCCTGGCATTCCTGAGGACTGGCATTCCTGACAACTGACATTCCTGAGGAGTGGCATTCCTGGTATTCCTGGGGACTGACTACCTCAACCCTCTCACCTGGAGCCACCAGACAGTGTGACCATACATTTATGGACACATGTTTTTTGACAATAAAGCCAAAACCATACAACAGAAAATGAAAGTATTTCAACAAATGGTGGGGGCCTAACTGTATGTCTGCATATAGAGGAATGCAAATAGTTTCATATTTATCACCTTGCCCAAAACCCAAATCCAAGAGGATTCAAGACCTCAATATAAAACTAGATACACCAAATCTGAAAGAAGAAAATGTGAGGAACAGACTTGAACCCACTGGCACAAGATACAAATTCCTGAACAAAACAACAACAGAACAGTCTGTAAGACAAAGAACACCAACCCTACATCAGACAGAGGGATGGTATCCAAAATATATAAAGAATTCAAGAAATTAAGCTATGCAACCCAATTAAAAAATGATGTGCAGACCTAAACAGAATTCTCAACAGAGGAATCTTTAATGACTGAAAAACACCTTGAAGAAATGTTCAACATTCTTAGTCACCAGGGAAATGCAAATCAAAACAACTCTGAGATTCCATCTTATATACATCAGAATGACTAAGATGTTAAAAAAAAACAAAAAACAAAACAAAAAAAAAAACAAAAAAAACCTCAAGTGGCAGCTCATGCTGGCAAGGATGAAGAGCTAGGTGAACATTCCTCCATTGCTGGTGGGAGTGCAAACTTGTACAACCACTTTGGAAATCAATTTGTGGTTTCTCAGAAACTCAGCCACAAAACCCTCAACTCACAATCTTTTTTACTTTTAAGAGATGCAGGGATAAAGAGGAAACAGAAAATGAGGGAATGGCCAACCATAGACTTGTCCAATATGCGGCCCATGGCATGAGAGAAAACACACCCTGACATTATTAATAATATTCTACTATCTTTAAAGACAGGTGCCTGTCATAACTGTCATCTGAGTGGTTTCATTTAGCAGCTGATGAAAACAGATGCAGAGACCCACAGCTAAACATTAGGCAGAGCTTGGAGAATCTTATGGAAGAAGAGGAGGCAGAATTGAAAGAGTCAAAGAGGTTAAGGATATCACAAGAAAACCTATAGAACCAACTAACTGGAACCCATAGGGATTCACAGAGACTGAACCATCAACCAGAGAGCATCTACGGGATGAACCAAGGCCCTGTACACATATGTAACTGATGTACAGCTTGGTCCTCCTGTGGGACCTCTAAAAGTGGGAGCAGGGATGGTTTCTGATGCTTTTGCCTGCCTTTGGATCCCTTTCTCCCTAACTGGGTGGCCTTGTCTGGCCTCAGTAGAAGAAGATGCGCCCAGTCCTACTACAACTTGATATGCCAAAGGGAATTGATGTTCATTGGAGATATCCTCTGAGTAGAAAAGGAGAGGGGCATAAGAGGACGGGAGTTGAAAGGGAGAAATTTGTGGGGAGAGGAAAAGGGAAGCTATAATATGGATGCAAACAGATTAAACAAGCAAACAAACAAATAAATCTCCATACTCTTGATAAGGGTTTGAAAAGTGATCTTTATTATATGAGAACCCTAAGTTAGAAGATAAGGTCTTCATTGTTTGAAGAGTTAGGCTTAGTTTACCCAAGTCCCATTATTCCATCTTCCATTAATATTCCATAAAAAGAGAAATCATTGGTAGGTTTGTCTCAAAATTGCAGATTTTGAGCTGCCTATAGCCTATGTCTTTGTAGGGGGCTGGGTCCAGTCCATGCATGGTCCTCGGTTGGTGCTTCAGTCTCTATGAGCCCCTCTGGGCCCTGATTAGTTGGCTCTGTTGGTCTTCTTCTGGAGCTCCTGTCACCTCCAGGTCCTTTCCTCCTTCCTTCCACTTTTCCTCACGACTCCCCATGCATAGCCCAATGTTTGACTGTGAGTCTTAGAATCTGTTTTGAACTACTGCTAGGTGGAGCCTCTTAGAGATTAACTGTGCTAGGCTCCTGTCTGAAAGCATAGCAGAATATCTTTAATAGTGTTAGAGGTTGAATTTCACATGGGGTTGGTCTTGGGTTAAGGCAAACATTGGTTGGGCAGTCCCTGAATGTCTGACCTATCTGCTCTATCTTTATCCCTGCACATCTTGTAGGAAGGGAAAATTTTGGGATGAAGTTTTTTTTGGGTAGAGTTGGGCCTCTGCTGTATAAGTTTGAAGCCTGAAATCCCCAGATATCCATTTATGCTCTGTCTATTTTGTCAGACTCCCTTTTCTCATCAGGGTTCTCATTCCACTTGATCTGGTAACCCAGATTTTTTTTTTATTACTGTTTTTTTTTTATTAATTTATTCTTGTTACATCTCAATGGTTATCTCATCCCTTGTATCCTCCCATTCTTCGCTCCCTCTCATTTGCCCCTTAATCCCCTCCCCTATGACTGTTCCTGAGGGGGATTACCTCCCCCTGTATCTGCTCATAGGGTATCAAGTCTCTTCTTGGTAACCTGCTGTCCTTCCTCTGAGTGCCACCAGGTCTCCCCCTCCAGGGGACATGGTCAAATGTGCGACACCAGAGTACATAAGAAAGTCATTCCCGAAATTTGTGGATAAATAGATTGAGCTAGAAATGATCATAATGAGTGAGTTAACCCAGAAGCAGAAAGACTCAAATGGTATATACTCACTTATATCTGCGTACTAGCCCAAGGGACATGTCTCACGAAAGCCTTCACTTACCAGGAAACTGGGACAGAGGGGAGGACATCCTATTGGGCCTCTAGATGAGAGAAGCATGGGAGAATAGCAAAGTAGAAGGATCCAGAGGGTCCTAGAAACCTACAAGTAGAACATTATGATAGGCAGATTTGGGCCCAGGGGTCCCGCTCAAACTAAGGCACCAGCCAAGGACAATACAGACAATAAACTTTAAACCTCTACCCAGATCTAGCCAATGGGCAGAACATTCTCTACAGTTGAGTGGAGAGTGGGGTAACTCAGATCTTGAAAGGAGCATTTACATATCCCTCAGGGAAGATGACAGGCCTGACTCTTTCCTGATAAGAAGCTGCTTTATCAAACACCTAGGCATTCCTGGAATATCAACCCTGTGTTAAGGAGGTCCTAGCCTTAAGCAAATGACTTTTAACTGTACCTAGAAGTTCTTCTCCCACCCATAGGATACTTAAGTACTGTGTTTTCCTTTTTGTGATAGGATCCTGTGTTATGGCATGTAAATGAAGTACTGTACCACTACATGTAGATTAAGTATCCTGTTACCCTTAGCCTCAGTGAATCAGACACCTTTACCTTCAAATCCCTCCCCACTGCCCAAGGTTTATAAATAAATATCAACTTGTTCTCTCTTGGTCTTGACATTCCTCCACAACCATTTATTCTGGGGGAAACACCACTGGATGCCTTCTGGTCATGTAGTGGTGGTAGAACCATTGGAGCCTGCTCTATCACCACTGTTGGCTCAGTAATAACCACTGGTGGGCCACCTGCTTGCTCGAGCCTGCAACTCACCAGGGCCTGGTGGCTGATCCTGAACATCCACCTGCTTCCTCTGCTGTGCTGTCACAGTGGCCAGCCAAAGGCCGGTGGCACTTTTGGTGTAGCAGGCTTGTGGAGCTCCCAAGTCTCCACCGCCATCTGATGCCTGAGATTTCATTCTAGGGTAGCTAAACTATAATACCTCCCCTAGTACATAAGACAGGAATCTTGCCTAGCACTCCACTGGGCCTGGAGCCTCACCCTGAGACCTCTAAGTTAGCCCTGAGCAAGAGTCAGGACCTTGGGACCTTAGATCTCGAGGTCCATTTGTTCTCATCCAGAAACAAAGGGTGCCTGGACCCACCTAGGCCACCACCTGATGCTGAAAAACAGGTGGCTTGGTGTTTCTCTCCCTCTGGCTGTCTCTGACATGGACTCCATTGCCAGCTGTTTTATCACATCCCCCTGGTGGGACTGTCTTGCCAGGCCGAAGGGGAAGAGGATACGCTCAGTCCTGATGTGTCTTGATGAGCTGGATGGATGGAATGGGGGTTCTCTTTTCTGAGGAATAAGGGGGTGTGGGGAGGGAAAAGGGGAGACTGGAAGGTGAGGAGGCATAGGGATATGACCAGGATGTAACGTAAATAAATTAATTAATTCAATAATTGGAAATTTTTGGTTGAGTTTAAGGCCAGTGTTTCATGTATAACACATTGAGAAAGTATCTAAAGTAAACCCGATTCTTTTTTACATTTTTAAAAAAATTTTTAATTAATTTATTCTTGTTACATCTCAATGGTTATCCCATCCCTTGTATCCTCCCATTCTTCCCTCCCTCCCATTTTCCCCTTACTCCCCTCCCCTATGACTGTGACTGAGGGGGATTACCTCCCCCTGTATATGCTCATAGGGTATCAAGTCTCTTCTTGGTAACCTGCTATCCTTCCTCTGAGTGCCACCAGGTCTCCCCCTCCAGGGGATGTGGTCAAATATGAGGCACCAGAGTACGTGTGAAAGTCAAACCCCACTCTCCACTCAACTGTGGAGAATGTCCTGTCCATTGGCTAGATATGGGTAGAAGTTTGAAGTTTATGGCCTGTATTGTCCTTGGCTGGTGCCATAGTTTGAGCAGGACCCCAGGGCCCAAATCTGCCTTGGAATAGATTTTTTTTAACCATAGAAAATTGTATTCTTTGTTGTAGGTTGTCATAAGTAGGTCTTATTCATTAGTTCTTACCTTTTATATGTCTTCATTGTAATTCTGTGATACTTTTCTGCAAACACTCCAAGTTTGTCTCTTTATATTAAATCATAATGGAGATTACTATTTTATTTGAATTGCATTAAAAATATGGCTTATAATTCAATTGATAGCCATCATATTGTCCAATTGATAAAGCATTTCAAACTCTTCTTTAAGCTATATCCAGCCAAAGGTAATGCTAAGTTATGTTATGAACTGAAATTAGTGTGGGTTTGTAGAGGTAGAGGAAGTACTGTAGGAAAAATTGTAAGTTACAATACAAACAAAACTAGAAATTCAAGATATTAATTTTTGTAACTGGAAAGACAGATCACTGATTAAGAATACTCTCCCACACACATACAAGGAACAAGTTTGGGTTCCCAGCATTGCAAAGAAGCTCACTGCTTCTGTAACATCTGTTCCAGGGGATCTGAAGCCCTCCTTTGTCCTTACTGAGCACTAAGCACAGAGATGAGATGTTGCATGAACAAAATACTCAAACATACAGAATAACATAAGACAGCATAAACTAAAACATTTAAAAAACTAAAATATCTATATTTTAAGAATGGCACAATTCAGTGACAGGCCTAATTTCTCCAGTGTTAAGACATCATTAAAAATACACAGAGTATGAGTGACCTTGTGACTTGGGCAAGTTGCATGTCTTTAGAGCAGAATTATAAAATTGCCTGAAAAAAATAGATGTTATATGTCAAAAAAGAAAAAAAAATCAATAAATCACATTTAGAAATATTGAATTGCATCGTACACCTGAATACATTATTTTACTTTTTATAAAGTTTTAACTTATCACTTCTGCGTTGTACCAAACTATATTAAGTATACTAAAGTTTTTAAATATAACAGTTTAATATCTTTTTAGAGACAGGCTTTCTTTGTGTATCCCGGACTGTCCTGGAAATAGCTCTGTAGATGAGGCTGACCTTGAACTCATAGAGATCGCCTGCCTGTGCCTCCCCAGTGCTGGGATTAAAGGCGTGCACCATCACCACCAGACAACAGTTTAATATTTAATGTTAATGTTTATACTTAAAACTCAATAGAAGAGCACCAATACTAGGATTTATTTTATATCTTCCATAATGAAAAGACACTATTTATAACATGTGTACACAGTATTTATCTGGTGTTTATGACACTATGTACAGTATAGTACTGCTTTTCCTTAATAATATATTACAAACACATTGAACATATTTTTTTCTTTTTTGAATATTATAATATGATTAAAACATCAAAACAGGAATGTAAATTTTCATTTGCCTTATCTTTCAATGTAACATATTTTAGAAAAGCAACCTAAAATGGATAGTCTTGAGAGATATATTTGGAAGATGTCAATATCTAAGGAGCATGATTTTTAAAATGAACAGAAACGAGGTGGGCTACAAAGATGTGGACAGATCAGTCTGCCTGCTTGATTGTTAATGATATCACAATGGAAAGGACATAGAAGAAACCATAGTCTTACTAACAATTATCTATGAAGCTGAAACTAATGGGCGGTGTTAATAGGCTGAAGCAATGAGGAGATTCACAAGCTGCATGGTTAATATATGTGATAATAATGATATTGGGAAAACAGATACATTGAGGTAATAGTGAAAAGAGGAAGTTTTTGGTGAAATTGCTCTTTTGGTTTTAAGCTTTGCTTATTTTTACAGAGCTGAGAGACGTTTTAGGTTAAAAGGAAACATATTACAAAGCATGTGATCAAAGAAAATGTAAAATAAGAAACCATGAAACTTCATAGTGAACCCTAACTTCTATTTCACATTTATTAAATTCACTTCTAAAACACCAGAACTCAAAAGGTGAAGAGAACAAAATAGATTAGTTGAAGTAGATACTTTTTTTTCCTGCAAAAGAAACAATTTTATAAAGAAAAGAAGCTTTATGGTAATATCTTTTAATACTAAACCACACTGATATGAATAGGTATCTGACACTCCAATGAAATTTAATACTTATCTATAGAATCAAAAAGAAGAAGAAGCCAAGGAAACAAAGACACATAGGAAGACACCAAACAGCACTCACTAGGAACTGTCCACTGCCTTTAAGTTGTGATGATAGCAATGATTTAGTTTTGTGTATCACAAAATGTGCATACATAATTTCACCAAAATTATAGCTTACCAACTACATTACCAAATGCATGTGTTTTTGGAGTTTAGAATATGACTGATAGAATTCTGCTCTTTAATTTTAGAAGAGTGGCCTCTGTACTATGACTGTATAGTGTTTCTCTGGGCTTCTATCAATTTTAATAAAAGTAGGTCCTCACTAACATATGTAAATTAAAAGCTTTTTGTTTTGCCCAACACTTGTTTTTATAGAGTACCAGCAGACATTCATAAGATCAAAAGATGATATCAAATTATTCTAAATTTTATGTAGAGCCATGCAAAGGTGTGCCATGAGTCAATGAGCACCTAAATGAGAAATGCTAAACTTGAAATTAAGTCCAGTCTAAACCTAGCTGCATGACTTATCAATCTTTGAAGCTTTTTGTGGGCTGTTTTCTCCATTAATTTTTCTGTAATGTTTTTGGATGACTAGTCTGGTCATGTGCAATGTGCTCTGTGTAAATTCTCTATCATTTTACATGTGCAAGCCGTTTTCCCCTTTCTTATACTCATGCATAATGAAGCGATATGAATCAGCTTAGCTAGCTTATAATGAAATAATAAAATATAAAAACAAAGATTACTGTGGGGACCGGGTGCAGGGAAAGCAGGAGTAGGAGGTGAGAAAGCTGAGAGAGAAAAGGTAACCCATTGGAGGAGTGTATCTCTGGGACAAACTGGAAACTAGGGACAGGGGAGGCTCCTGGGAGGATGAGGTGGGGCTGAGTCTAGCTGAGACTACTAGCATATGGACTTCTAGGGATATGGATCTTGAAGTGGCCACTACCTATATGCAGGCAGGGCTTTCAGTGGAGGGACAGGACACCAACCTACTGACAAAAAACTTTGACCCAAATTGAACCCTGCCAACAAGGTGTCCAGGGATAATTATAATGATAGAGCAGAGATTGAGCAAAGGGCCAAACAATGACTGCCCCGACTTGAGATCCACTCCATGGGAAAAAGCCAACCCCTGACACTATTAATTACACTCTGCTACATTTGCAGTCAGGATCCTAGTAACACTCTTCCGAGAGACTCTACCTAGCATTGGATTGAAACAGTTTCAGAAACTCACAGCCAAAGATTAGGCGGAGTTGTAAGAGTCTTGTGGAAGAGTTGAGAAAAGACTAGAGGGACCTAGAGGGGAAAAGAACTCTACAAGAAGATCAACAGAGTCAACTAACCAAGGACCATCGGGACTCACAGAGACGGAACCACCAAACAAGAGCATGCATTAACTGGACCTAGTTCCTTACACATATGTAGCTGTAGGGCAGCATGGTCTTCATGAGGGTTCCCTAGCAATTAGTCCTGACAGGGACTCTGCTGCTTGCTTTTGGGTCACTTTCTCCTAGTGAGGCTCCCTTTTTTGGGCTTTAGTAGAAGAGGATGTGCTTAGAGTCCTGACGAGACTTGATGTATCAGGGTGGGTTGCGGGGGGAATCCCCTTTTCTGAGGAGAAGTGTAGGAGGAAAGGGGAGAAAAGACAGTAGGGAAGGACCTGGAGGTGAGAAGGGTTTTAAAGTAAACAACAAAACCGACAATAGCGTCTTACTAGTGTGTAAGGCATCTACTTGTTAAACCATGGAAGTTCGATGTGGACTTTGTTCTAGCCTTCTGTTCTAGCATAGATCTATGCCCAAGGCCTAGTCTGGAGGATCCCTCTGAGTAGCCATGGACTATTTGCCATCCTTATGCCTACTTGTTAACAAGATCATTTAAACAGATCATTTTTGAAATCTGTGATTAAAATACTAACAGTCTCAAATGGGGTAAACTTGTTTGTTTGTTGTTTTAAGTAAAGCCACCAGCAATGTTGGTGCATAACAAAAGTGGAAAGTTTAGTACAATAATCTACATTTGTTGAAAAGTATATTGCAGTTCATCTGCAATATTATTCTGAGCTATACCCAACTTCCTTCCATTTTATAGATGATGTCTTGACCAATAGCTCCTCCCTCACCCTGAAAATAACAGTAGCTGGTAAGAGAACTACTTGAAACAGTTTCACATTAGTGCACCCTGGGTGTGAATCATAGATGTTGGAGGTGGTTGTATGGTAGCTGCATTGTAACTGTATGTGATCATTTAGGAAAAACTATAGACTGGGACAAGAGGCACAGTCAAGATTAGTGGAAAATAGAAGCCTTCATGAACTTCCAGGAAAGGCAGATGCTTGACTGTGCTCTAACAAGTTCTATACATCGATACGACAGTTCACTGCTGTGATAGTTCAACTTCTGGGTTCCAGCTTCTTAAATGTTATTCTGTAACCTTATATTCTGTAAAAGGTTGAAGTGTATTCAGAGTAAAGGGGATGTCACCAAATAATATTTCAAACCAAAGCCTTTAGACTTGCAAGTTATAATAAAGAGGAAAGAGTTTGAAGAGAAAAGCCCAGCAAGGCCATTTCAAGCTATTCCAAGATGTTTCCTGTTTAGAAACATAATTTCATATTACGTGTCCTTGTGAGGGGGCAATATAATTGCTGACAGAATGTAACTGTGGATGAGAAAAGTGATTGGTTGGTAAGTAGCTGAGTGGGTGGAATATTTTGTTTCTGTTTCAACCATAGTCACACGCATGTTCATACACTCTTCCTTTCCTGTTTGCGTGACTACAATGTCCTGAATTCAGTTAAAGGTAATGGAGTTAAATCAGTTTCCTACCTAAATGATATTAAAGTAATGATGTACGGTACTCAGACAGACCAACAATGGAACAGCTTTGCAAACCTCTATTTTAATCTGAGAAAGGATCTCAGTAAAATGTGTTATTTTCTTCCCTCCCTCCATGTTTGAGAAATTAAACAATATTTTGTGGGAAAATAAGGGAGGGATTTCTTTGATTTATGCTTTTATCTATTTCTCAAAGTTGGGAAGAACTCATTGAATTCTGTTTCCAAACCAGAATTCTTCCTCATGTTTTGGTGTCTTTGAGGTCCTTCCAGAGTTCTGGGGAACTGAAAGGGACCAGGAGAGGAGCCTGATGGTATGGCTAATTGGTTAATGCACTTGAAAAAGTAAATGTGTGTGTGTGTGTGTGTGTGTGTGTGTGTGTGTTTGTATGTGTGTGTTTTTATTTTTTATTATTAAGATAAATTAATTGCATCTGAAGCTTGTACTAACTTTTCAATGCTTCAAGATTTCTAGGGCATGCACAGAGACGGTACTGGTATGTACAACAGAATACAGTTGCACCTCTGCTTGTCAGATGTTGGTAGGCATACTGTGTAAGCGCGCCATTCCATGGAGCTGTACCTTTGTTGGCAGCATTGCCACCTCTCCAATGTTTACTGTACTGTATAATACAGTAAAGCTGTGTGGGCAGAGCACTACTTTACTCGCACGGCTCTGGGTTATTCATGTGATCATTGTCTATGGATTAAATTTTTGTTCTCTGATGCATTCTGGAAGACACTGAGACCAAGAGATAGACCTACTTATGGGGTGCCTGGCAGCAGAGCCTCCATTTTCTTCTATGTACTGTAATGCATCCTCCACAAATGGATTAGAGAAGTAGAGATGCAACCCTATAGTTGGCAATTCATTACTCATGTAAAGAAAAGAAGGCCAAGGGGGAAAAAGTGTGTGTGAAGACTTGGATCATCTTTCTAGATGACGTAGATGTTGGATTTTTTTGTTGAACCTTTCAAATGTGAAAAATTAGGTGTAATTTTTATATTTCTAGAATACTGCTTTTGCAAAACGATTATGAAGATTTTAAAACTCTACTGCTTAAAGATTAATATGGCTTGCACACATTTGAAGTATTTTCCCCTAGTGAACACTGTAGATAAGATTAATTTTCAAAGATATTTTTGAGTCTACAAGATATTTTTCGTGTAATGTTGCAAATAAGGTTTTATCTCCGTTTTGGGATAAAATCCCTCTTGTAACTTTAGAAAGATATATTTTCAGCTGTAAAATAATAAAGAGATGATTATTTTTCTTACAACACAGTAATATGGTGATAATTTATTTTTCATGATGTAGTTGGATATTGTAATAGATATGCTTTGATGTTGACAGCAGTAGCATTGTTTTTTTGTTATTGTTGTTGCAAATGGATTAAATGCATAATTGTTATGTAACAAAAATCAACAAACAAATGCAAAAACTATATATAAGCTGCACTTTGGAGTCTACAGTACACAGGGTGTTTATACTTAATATACACATATGGATATCCTATATTACTATGTACATTAATTGTATATTAACATATATGTATAAATGTAGCAAATATTAAATATAAAGTTAATGTAGACAAATATATAATAGATAACACACATATATATCAGATTTTATACATCTTGAATGTAAATCTGCATTTAAAATTCATGTGCTTCTTTAGTATATTATCTGTACCCTGTTAAAATTACACAATTTAAAAATTAAAATTTTATTAATTATTTGAGGGCTTTATACAATATAATTTGATCATAGCCACTTCCCCCAACTCCCCCCCAAAGACCTCTACTACCCTTACCTATTTACTCACCCAACATTAAAATGTCTTCTTTCAGCTTTGGAATTTGGCCAACCTACCAGGTCTCTCACATCATTAAAGAATGCTAACTCTACATCTCCTAATGGCTACCAAATGCCAATAGCTACTTATGTGATGTTGTGCCTACATCACCTCCACTACACAATAGAATTACATCTGATTTCTGCTTGCACAAAACTTGTGCATGTTTCCACAAAAAACTGTAAGATCATATGTGCAACTACCCCACTTCAATGTTGCCTTGAAATTATCTACCACTTTGGGCTCTTATAGTTATTCCATTCCCTCTTCTGCAAAAGTGCCCCAGCTTTGGTGAATATGTTATATGTATGCTCCACTTAGGACTTAGAATTCCATAATTTCTGATTTGCTTTATATTAATCAGACCAAAGGAGGATCTTTTTGTTAATTTCAATCTATTTCACGAAGCTTCTTTGATCAGAGTGGAGATATCCACTGATGTAAGGGAGAACAATATATCATTAAGATTTGTTTCAATACTATGACCACATAGCAGAAAAATAGTATTAATTTATCCCCTAGGACTACATTCTTAAAGTTGCTAATTCCTTGATTTTAGTTGTCTGTAGCATTTTAGATCCAACAAGGAAGAAACTTAATAATAAGTACCCCCATAGAGACATCCAGGATTAACTACTTAAAACTTCTATAATTGTAAACAAGTTATTTGCCACGACTATGTCTAAGTTAACTGTTATACATCATGCCTGGTCATTAAATGAACCTTTTATAGCTATTAAGTACTCATAATTTATTAGCATTGTATATGTACACAGGATTTTAATCCCAGCACTCAGGAGACAGAGATAGGTGAATTTCTAAGTTCAAGGACAGTCTATTCTACAGAGGGAGTTCCAGAACAACCATAGCTACACAGAGAAACTCTGTCTTAAAAATAGCAGAACAGTCAAGTGTATATTTCCATTTTATTACTTAGTGACCATTTTCTCAGTTTATCTTACAACCATTTTCTGTTAAGCGTATGATCTAGTTCAATTGGAAGCTGAAGACTATCATAAGAAAATGTGTGACAATAAACAAAACGAACATCACTATAGATGTTGTAGAACTTTTATCATAAATTATTTTGCAAAAACTGAAAAAAAAAAAAGAGACCAAGAATTTATAGTCAGAGCAACATAGTTTGAGGAAGTTCCTGTGAAGACTGAAGATGCCTGAGGAGTTCTACAGTTAGAGTCAGGACTGAATGTACATGGAAGTAGAGTTAGACATAACTAAATACACTCAAAGAAGGACCCTTTCCATACATCAGCCCAGTTAGATTAAGGTTAAAGACAGAGTTTGTGAGTTCACCAGGCAATTTACAGATTGTGGCATTAGTAAGACAACTAAGACTTTAGAAATGGCTATTGTTCCTCCCTTGGAAATTAGGTCAATGCTTTGAATTGTGAATTAATATACTTTTATTCCCAATGTAAAAGAGGGTTGTTATAGTGAAGAGATGGGAAAATAAGGCTGCAAACAGGTCTGGGCTTTATTAAAGTCTGTCTTGTTTCCTTTTGTTCTGTTCTCCTGAGAATGGAGATCAGTAGGAAGCGATTCCTATCACCCTGCTGGACGGCAGCCTTTTCAAGAACTAACCATGACTTTTGTGGTTTCTCTTTGTACATTTGTGTTTATCTGGAGTCAAAACATAGAGTCTCCAATGCCCGATTATTAACTGCATTCATCTCTAACTTTCAAGGTCCTGGTGTTCATAGCTCTGAACTCAGTTTTCATGGCACTAACAAGAAATATTTTTTTTCAGCTCTGAGTCTAGGAAATTTTTGTCCTGAGAGTATCTTACCCAATTCAGTTAAAATTAGATAAGTTGATAGCCTCAGGTTTTTAAAATAGATAAGTAATTCTCCAAAATTATGACTATATTTATTTAATTATAATATGTAGGAAAACTCATTAGTTGATAAAATATGTTAACACAGTAACTCCAGCATATGAAACAAAACAAACAAAATAAACAAAATTGGAATGCACACAAAGAAAAAGCTGAGAGGTTTGTTGTGCTTAAAACACTAAACCAAGCCAAGTCACAACGAGGCTGAGAGTGATAGCAAGGAGTTAGGTGGGATAGTAGTGGAACTGGAAGGAAACTGTGTCTGAAAGACAGGTTTGTGAGCATAATCCTCCTGGATTAACTGTGAGTAATAGAATGACTAGTAGAAAAATTAGGTGAGTTTCAATATTATGGCATTAATCACTTATAGACTATAACTTACTAGGAAAAGTCAAAAAGAGGCACAACTTTCAGATATAGAGTCTAGAGTAAAACCAGGTGTGGTAATTCTTGGCCAATGGACTCAATACTCATGTGCCAGAGGATTTTAAATTCAAGGGCCCTGAAGGCAAAAAATTAGAGAGAGAAAGAGAGTGAGGGAGAGAAATGGCTAGAGATGGAGATAACAAGGAATGAGGAGGAAGAAAACTATGAAAGAAGGAAAAGAACCACACAAAGAAAGAGAATTTCAGACTAATTTCCCTTATGAGCATTGATCAGAAAAATACTCAATAAAATGCTTGCAGACTGAATCTAAGAATATATCACACATACCATTCACTATGACCAAGTAAGCTTCATTCCAGGCATGCAGTAGTGGTTCAATATGTGGAAATCCATCAATGTAATTCACCATATTAAAAAACTGAAAGGAAAAACCCACATCATCATCTCCTTAGATGCCAAGAAAAGCATTTGACAAAATGCAGCACCCATTCATGTTTAAAATGTTGGCGAGAGCAGGGCTACAAAGCACATACCTAAACATAACAAAGGCAATGTAAACTAAATGGAGAGATCAATTCTCAGCTTCATATGTAAAAACAAAAAACACAGAATAGCTGAAACATTCCTGTACAATAAAAGAACTTCCAGAGGAATTGGAATCCCTGTTCTCAAACTGTACTATAAAGCAACAGTAATAAAACCAGCATGGTACTGGCATAGAAATAGGCTGGTTGATCAATGGAATCGAGTAAAAAACCTAAAAACAAACCCTCACCCCTATGGACACTTGATTTTTGACAAAGAAGTCAAATCCATACAATGGAAAAAAGAATCTTCAACTGGATGACTACAAGTAGAAAAATGCAAATAGAGCCATATTTGTCACACCGCATAAAACTGAAGTCCACGTGAATTAAAGGCCTCAACATAAAACCAGACATAAATCTGTTAGAAGAAAAAGTGAGAAGACCCTTGAGCTCATTGGCACAGGAGACAACATCCTGAACAGAACTCCAACAGCCCAGGCTTTAAGATCAACAATTAACAAATGTGACTGTATGAAACAGTAAAGCTTCTGTAAGGCAAAGGACACTGGCAACAGAACAGAATGACAGCTTACAAAATCTTCACCAACTCTACCTCTGACAAAGGGCTAAAATCCAAAATATATAAAGAACTCAAGAAATTAAACCCCACCAAACCAAATAATCCAATTAACAAATTGGATACAGCCCTAAACAGAGAATTCTCAACAGAGGGATATCGAATGGCTGAGAAACCCTTAAAAATGCTCAACATCCCTAGTCATCAGGGAAATGCAAACCAAAACCACTCTGAGATTTCATCTTACACCTGTCAGAATGGTAAGATAAAAAACTCAAGTGACAGCACATGCTGGTGAGGATGTGGAGGAAGGGGAACACTCATCCGTTGCTGGTGGGAGTGCAAACTTTTACAACCACTTTGGAAATCAACTTGGAGCCTTCTCAGAAAATTGGGAAGTGCTATCTCAAGACTCAGCCTTTTCACTCCTGGGTATATACCTGAAATATGCTCCACCATACACCAATAACATTTGCTCAACTGTGTTCATAGCAGCGTTAGTCATAATAGCCAGAATCTGGAAACAACCTATATGTCCCTCAATTGAAGAATGGATAAAAAAATTCTGGATCGTTTACACAATGGAATACTACTCAGATATCAAAAACAAATAAATCATGAAATTTGAAGGCAAGTGACTGGAACTAGAAACAATCATCCTCAGTAAAGTAACCCAGGCCCACAAAGACATACGTGGTATATACTCACTTAAAAGTGGATATTAGGTCAACATAGATGTCTTCTGAGAGACTCCACTCTGGTCTTCACAGCTGGACTCTGGCTGAAGAGCTATAAGTTGTATGAAAGAGTTGGGGAATGGAAGGATGGGGGTGGATGGGAGGTTGTCAGGAGCTCCACAAGGGAACTCTCAAGGCTGGCAGATCTGGACCAGGGTGGGCAGTACATAAACTGACACACCAATCAAGGACATGGCAATCAGAGAACCCCAGTTCAGATGTAGCTAATAGGCAGCTCATTCGTCACGTGAGGAAGGGGTGGGGGAGCGGAAGACTGCCTCTGACAAGAACTCAGGTCCTTGTGATTTGATCACTGTCCTCCTTGGTGGAAGAGGCCCTGTGGGAACACAGAGGAAGGAGCATGCAGGCTATCCAGATGAGGCCTGATAGATTGTAGTCAGCTGGTCGGGGAGGACCCCACCTGTCAGAGATTTAGGGGAGAGAAATAGAGCAGAAAAGGAAGGGAGCATGGGAACAGGAAGATAAGAGTGTGGAGATTGCAATCCAGATGTAATGTGAATAAATTATAATTTAAAAAAGAGTACCAAGCCAAGGGGTGGGGGGAGGAAGAAGGAAGGGAAAGAAAGAAAATGCTCCTCATAGAACATGTTATAGTGAGCAGCTTGTGTGGGTTATAATACGATGCTTAAAATGTGAGCTTACTAATGAGAAAAGTTTGACTTGAAAACACCAATTTATGGCGCATAAGCATGTAGATGATGAATGGGGGCATGGTGCACTGCAATACAAAAGACATTTTAGGAAAAAGCAGGATTACTCTAAAATCCCCATCATCACAGGCAGAGGCACGGGAAAACTAGTGAGAGCACGTCGTGGGCACCATAGGAATGTCTGTAGCTCTCAACAAGTTGAAAATACACTATCTGGATTTGTTCTAAAGTCTCGATTATATTTATTTATTTTGCGTGAGAATGTGCTGCTGTGTGTGTGCACATGGGAAAGCCACAGGGACAAAAGTAAATTATCTCCTTCCGTCATGTGTGTCCCAAGGCTGGAACGGAGGGTCCCAGGCTGGGCCAGATGCCCTTCCTTGCTCTAGGTTTTGTAACATGATTGTTAGTGATGGATAAGAGCTACTTTTATCGAGTAATGGGATCAAAGCAGAGAGAGAACTGAGTGCAAATGCATTCATCCAGGAAAGAAAACAGATGTAGAGCAGTAGGTGACTCACTGTGCCTTGAGAACATTGCCCACTAATATTATTTTATAACCATCAGCTGCTCTAAGGCATACAGAGAAGACGCTGCATACTTTGTTCTCTTGTGATGATTCTGAACTCTCTTTTTGATGATTAGCTTCCTTACACTTCACTATATTATGTTTTGAGCCACTGATTTAGATCTGCTGTGGATGTGCACAGTAAGAGTATTGCAAAAAAAAAAAAAAAAAATCATTGGAAGATCAGGCTTCATTGGGCTGAATTGCATTAATACAGTGATGTGGAGGCCAGGTTTCATATTCACAGTGCCCTTATTTTAATTTCTTTCCTTGCCACCGTCTCACACTCAGTCAGAGTGCTGCATTTTTAAAAATGGCATCACTTCCCCCAGGCTCCCTGATCGTCCCAGATGAGTACATGTGTGTGAGTCAGTCATGTCAGGAGAGAATTTTACTTAGTTATCTCTATGGCGGCTAGTGTGTCTCTAAAGGAACTTAATTAAATTCTCCTCTCAAATTTCTTGTTATTTTGATTTGTAAAAGCTTTTTAAAACCTGGCCAGGTTCTAGTTTATCCTGTGTTTTACATGGAGAGATACACTCATAGACTGGTTTCTACTAAGTAACCTATTTTTAAGGTTTATTTTCATGGTTGAGAACTGTTAGCACACTTTGAATTACTACTAGACAGAGTCACACTCACAGTTTAGTCACCAAAAGAGAACAGCTGTAATCATTCCATCATAAAAGTACATTTTTAGATATTTTGCTAAAATAGCTACTAAAAAGAAATTTTCATCTGTATCAGGAGTAAGTGTTCATGCAGAAGGTAAGCTGGAGGATGGAAGGTTAGAATTTGTGTGCATTAATTTTTAATTATTTGAAATTTCATACACTTGAGAAAGACCCTGGTTCCGTATCAGCATCAAGTTGATATGCCATTACTGTGGAATTGCTGGCCTCTGTGGTCTGTAGAATTCCAGTGTGTGGTGCTATGTGAAAGCTTCAATAAGGAAACTGTGTATTCTGAGCACAAAATCACATTCGCACATAGGCTAGCAATCATCAAGTCAACCTGAATTTCAGTAAATTCTCAACAACACGTGGAAAAATGTAGGCGACTGTCAGTCATACACATCTCATTTCTTCACATATGGTTTTGACTATATCTTTATTCTCTCCATATTATCTATGTTTCCTACTTTAAGAAGTCTCCCTCAAGCACAGTCATAGGGGAGGGGAGTAAGGGGAAAATGGGAGAAAGGTAAGAATGGGAGGATACAAGGGATGGGATAACCATTGAGATGTAACAAGAATAAATTAATTAAAAAATAAACAGAAAAAAATCAAGTTAAAAAAAAAGTCAGTTCAGATACACATTTCATATGAGAAGCAACTTTCAAAATTAGTTTCCAAAGTACTCTATTTTTAAAAATGAACTAGAAAGCACGTGCACAGGTGATTTGCATGCACTGGGTAAAAGTGTCAAGCATTTTACCTTATATTCTTATTCTCTAAGTCATCCCTCTGTACATATAATGAAAATGGAAAGTTTTTAGCACTTGTCAATTGATCGGAGCCCAATTATTAACAATATCATTCCAATTTTCTTCAGGTCTAGATGAGTTGAGTAGAGTTGAATTTTGTATTCAGAGTAACTGATTGTGGATTTTTGTAAAATAAGAAATAGGTCAGGACCTCAGTTTCGAAGCTCATTCATTCTGAGAAGCTGATGCATTTACTAGACCAGGATATAGGCAAAAGGTCATACTTTTGCCAGGAGTAAAACCGTTGTCACTTTCCATTACAATTTGTTGTTACAATGTGTGGCATAGTTAGATGCTTTGGAGATTATAGAAAATGATATCGTTGACCACTAAGGCACTCACTCTAATCTGAAACAAACTGAGAGTGACTAGATATGATACTATAGGACAACAGAACATACATTTATCGTAGAAAATTGTGAAGATGAGAAACTTCACATCACTTTTTGCTTTGCTTGCTCATTGTCCTGCCTAATGTGTTCTTCTCATTTTAATTATCAAATTTAGGACATAATTGAGAGAGAAATTCAGTGTAAAAATAACAAGAGCTTATAGGAAAGCAGTTTATACATCATGTTTTTGTTATGTGTTATTATATATTAAAGTAGCACAGCATATATTTACATCATTTACATATTTTGTTTATGTGCAGGTATAACTATAGCTTTTATTTCAGCTGGAAAATGTTGCAATAATTAAGAAGAAATTAAAACAGTTAACACCAGTTTTTATCATCTATTTAGAGAAAAACTGAAGCTCAGGAGTTGGATGTAAGCTTCTCAGGTCTGGCAGTGCTGGCCATGGTTTATTTATGTAGTACGGTTCCAGACCTCAAAAAGTGTGAAAAGCAAGTAAGAAGACATTTACTTTTTGCATACAAATGTTTTTATGTTTCTTTTTTATTATTAGAAAATTCTGTTTTTCACAATTTCATATATGTACACTCTGTTCTGGAGACCCTTTGTACCCTTCTTCCCTATTTCTCAACCACCTCTACCAACCCTCCCCTTTTCCTACAGCTAACTTTCTTTTATATTCTAGTTTTTGTTTTGTATAGTGTACACAGAATTTAACTATAGTCATCTGTGTAATCCAGAGTCTAGAACTAACCATTAGGGTCTGGTCAGGTCACTCTTTGACATTAACTAGAGCCCTCTGTGAAGAAGAACAAGATGCCTCTATCACATTGCCTGCAGGAAAGTCTGTAAAGCATTTTGTAGATTAATAATTGAAGTGGGGAAGGATTCTAGCTCATGGCAGGCAGCACCATTCCTGGGCAGGTGGTCCTGGCTGTGTAAGGAGGCCCGGTGGCGCACAGAAGAAGGAGAAACAGGCTATCTGGATGAGACCTGATAGGCTGTGGTCATATGGTAGGGGAAGAGATCCTCTTCTGTCAGAGGTTTAGGGGAGGGGAATAGGAAAGAGGGACAGAGGGTGGAAATGAGAAGATACAAGTGAGGAGATGGAATCTGAATAAATTATAACAAGAAAAAATAAAGCAGGCTGAGTAGGTCATGAGAAACCATCCAGGAAGCATTACTTCATGGTCTCTCTTTCAAACTCTTTCTCAAAGATGATATATAAGGTCACCACAGTAACCTTACATTCAAGGCAGAGGTAATTATTTCTCTCTTGAATTCCTGTCTTCATTTCCCTCAGTAATGGATGGTGACCTGGGAGTTGTAAGGTGAAATAAACCTGTTCCTTCCCAAGTTGCTTTTGTTCCTAAACTTTGTCACAGCAATAGAAAGTGAACTAAGATATATGTCACTGCCCCCTATATCTATTGGTTACCTATAGGTCAGCAATATATTGCACGGCTCATGAGTTCAATTCCCATGTGTAGATTTACTTTCAGAATCATAACTTTTATGGAACCAGTGTCAGTTTATGTAGCTGCTGTGTGTTAGTGGTTTCCATGGCCATTTCATGCTGAGAAGGTATTTGCAACCTCTCTCTGCATTGTTCAGCTCTTATAGTCTTTACTTTTCATCCCTTCTGCTGTAATATTCCATTAGACTTAAAGGAGTAGTGTAAATGCTTTGTCTAGGGTTCAACCCTCAACTGTTCTTTATTCTCATAGTCTTGTGCAGCCCTGGGTCTTTGAATTTACATATATTGTGTGCAAGGAAATGACTGCTTAAGGCTTGCAATATCCTGTGTGTGTATAAATACAGACATTTAAGTGGTGGCTATGTTACATCAATTCAGCTAAGCAGTTATCTGAAGTTCCTCTCCGGGATGGAAGACCTCTTCAATCATGAGTTTTGGAGCTGGTCACATTGGGTGCTTGGGGTTATAGTTCGTAGCATTCATATTGGGTTTAGTTGTCAGTGCCTTTACCCCAAAGTAGCTTGCATAGCATCATCCAATACTAAGAGAACTAGCCAATGGATAGGACATGTACAATTCATTATCTCCTTATTTTTTTCTACATCTTGCATTCAAGATGTGTGGTGTTTACAGTAGTAGGGGTTTATCAATCAGTTCTGACTGGTAAACAAGTAGAAGGGAAAAACTCTGTCTTCTGGGACCCTGGAAACTCTCTGATGAGTGACACATTTGGGGCATGGGTATTTGCTTAGTGACTCATTTCTTCTATGACTTATTTTGCACCTTTTTGCATAGTAACTACCTTCAAATTCTCTTTTGCATTATGTATTTTGTTTACTAGGCAGTAGGTTACTGAATGCTTGTGGGGCCAGAAGGCTGTGTGAGCGGGAGACCCAGGTCAGAGCAAGAGTGAAGTATATATGTGTCCAAACCCAGAAAATCTTGTCCTGAAACCTGCAGCAGTATGAATGTTCCCTCATTGCTCTGGGCCTGCGTGTTCCAGTGCATGGTACATAGGCCTTACAACCCCCACCGCCTCTTTCCTTGAGGTAGTCATGTAGCCTAGTGGCTAGTTTTCAGGTTAAACTCGCTCTCTAGTTATAAGGACAGGCCTGTCTAGCATCTTGAATTCCTCTTCATGCAAATGAAGTTTTCTAGCATCTTGGCCCTAGCCAAGCGTAGCCACTCACCCCAAATACCTCTACCCACTCCTCAAGATTTATATAACCCTTATTCACCCTCAAGAAAGACCATCTAGATCTCAGCTAAGCTTTAGTTCTTCCAGTCTGGCCTGGTGTACAACAGTCCCTGGATACCCCAAGGGCAAAAGCAGACGTGTACCATAAACTTTTTATTTCGTTTGACTAGTTCTCTCATTTAGTCCCTCTTTGACTATACTCCAGGTTTGAACATTTCTACGCTCAACATACCTCTCACCTGCATTCAACCATCTTGTACATGTCCCTTCTGCCGTGTGGAAGCCCTTATCCCTGTGCTTGCATGTGCAACACACACACACTCGCAGACACACACACACACATACACACACACACACACACACACACACACACCTTCCATAATTGCTGAGAAAATTACATAAAACTAAAGTCTCAGGAATAAGATGTGCATAAGAGAAAAAGCAAGTGGTGTTTGTCTTTCTAGGCTTGGGTTACCTTACTCACTTTAAGATTATCTAGTCATGGCAATTTTCCTTGAAATCACATGCCTGCCAGGAGGGGAAAATATTCACCTTTACCAGCAACTTTGGCAATAATTGGTACCATTTAATTTTTTAAAATTATGTCCACTCTGAATAGGGTGAGGTCGAATCTTAGAACTGATAGTCTCTTATTACTTTTTAAAACTGTTATCATATTCACTCCCACTTCCTCTCTCTTCTCCTAAGACTACCTGTGACTTCTTAATCACAAAACAATAACATGAAATTTTTTGATGTGGAGGAGTCTATGTGCCTCCCAATGATAATCATCTTAAAAAGAGGCAGGGTCTTGAAGGGAAGGGAAGAGAGAAAAGTAAAAAACAAAAACAAAAACAAACAAACAAAAAACAAAAAAAACAAGCACAGGTAGGAGTGCAAAATTTGGAGGAGTAAAGCACTTGCAGAATATTTGTGAGGACTCGGGCTGCATCCTAGGCGTGTCAAAAGCAGAGGAGCCTGTGGAGGAGGAAGAAGAGGAAAGGAGGACGAGTAGGAGGGTAATAAGGAGGAGAAGAAGAGCAAGGGTAAAGACCTTAAACCTAATGCACATGTATGACAATTTAACCATCTAGTAACACAGAATTTTATTCTCATTGACATTTTATCTACAGACCTTTGTGTTGCAAAATATAATCCACAAATTCATTGCTATAACAAATAATAATGTAGGGTTTTTGTTTTGATAAGAATTGCATGAAATATAAATCACCTAATGCCAGGAAAGTCTATATAGCACTGACAGATTTTGTATGTCTGTGTATTATGCACCTCAATGATCAATGATTGTCCAAAGAGAATGAGTTGCTTTCTCTCAGATTCAGTAAGAAATGCTGAATAATATTTCCATTATCTATCAAACTTACTAGTTCAACATTATTACTATATAAAAATAGTGAATGATATATTAAAATAAGACTAAGGGATAATATATTAGGCAGTTAAATAATAGATTCCTTTCTTTGGGGTTATATATTTTTTTGTTTGTCAATTATTTTTAAACTGGAATGTGTTATGATTTATTTTATTGCTTTTTAATGTTTATTTTTTATTGTGTTTGTATTGTTCATTTTCTTTAAGAAGTCTCCCTGGTTTCATTCCTCTTCAAATATCTCTAGAAAAGCTTCCTACTCACTGACATATTCTGGACAGCAATGTTTCTTTGTTTAGCCTTATAAAGTCTTAAGTCATGAAACAGCAGTTGAAATCCTGTGTAAATTTATCCATAATAATCCTTATAGCCTTTGATTGTACTAGAAAAATTTGAGAACTCTGTGGCTGGGAATATTCATTAGAAAATTATGGTTGATGCACATGTCAGATGGCACTTAGGGGTAATAAATTAAATCTCTCAGTGACAGCATGCCTTAGAGATATATCATTGAGTGGGAACATTTGTCTAAATTATAAAGTTCTACAAATTTTTATAGAGCCTATGAACATTAATCGGTTCCTATATCCTTATATAATATTATGAGTGAAGAACAAAATTATTGATTGGATATTATTAAACAAATATTTATAGATTACCTATCTATCTATATAATGTGCCTATCTGTACTCTACAATGTGTTATTGAACATAGTATAGAGAAATTGTTGTTTTTTTAATACAAAATTACATAATAACAAAAAAAGTTTTAAAAAGCACATAATGAAGTAAATATATATATTCATATTGTTTTACTTACTTACCCCCTTTCTTTGTCTTAAAATTTACCATTTGGGGCCTAATGCTTAATTTTCTTTCATCCCCACTTTTCTTGCCTCACAGTTTTTTGTTATTTCATTTCTAACACAGAAAGATTAGCAAGGACCATTTAAACCTCACCACTGTTTGAAATACTAGTTAGATAATTCTGTATCTGAAACTCAACAAGTACAGTATGGAGCTTAGTCTTGCAAATTGTTTATAATGACCTTCCTACGTGGCTTTTGGGATGCATTGATTCCTAAAAACTTCAAGACCTAATCAAGAGGTATCTGACAATAACTAGGCAAATCCAACTTGTTCTATACCTTAGCTCTTCACAACTGTTTCCATGTTCATCTTGAATGGGCTTCCTGTATCAGTTTCCTGTTTTTCCTTTGACTCCACCAATTATAGCCTCACAACTGATTTTGTATTATATATATTATATTACTTTTACCTTTAACCTTTACATGTTATTTATGAATGAATATATGTGCTATATATGTGTAAACATACTTATGTGTGTAGACATGTGCATGTTACTGTGAGTATGCATGTGGAGGTCTGAGGTCCACTTTGAGTTTCTTTTCCAGTCACTCCACCATATTTTTTCTGCATCCTCATCTGGAATTACAAGCTGGTGCCCCCAGAGTCTGGCTGTTTATATGGACGCTAACAATTCAGGTCCTCATGTTTGTACAGCAAACATTTTACTGACTCAGCCATCTACTTTCCCAAAAGAAAATGTCTAGTGATTAAATGGACACTCAACAAACACATGATGAGTCACTCTTCCCAGTGCTGGTGATCAAACCATGGCCTTGTTCATGCCAGGCAAATTCTCTGCACTACATTCTTAGTCTTTTGTTTTAAAATTAATGATGAAATTAAGCGATGTGACATTCTTACAGTAGTTGATTGGAAATTTGTTACAATCTGATTTAATATATTATGCTACAGAAATAAAAACAGATCATTCACACAAATAAAATATTGTGCAAAAAAAAAAAAAAAAAACCTTTCAGATGTAAAAGGGAACATAATAGGCAATTCTATTAATACCCTAGCACCATATTCAGGGGGAAGAGGTCCCCCTTGGTCACAGTCATAGGGAAGGGGGATTGGGGTGAAAGTGGGAGGGAGGGAGGAATGGGAGGATGTATGGGATGGGATAGAAAATGAGATGTATTATGAATTATTTTATCTTTCAATAAAAATGTGTTTAAAAAAAGAGATGTAACAAGAATAAATTAATTAAAAAAAAAGGAAGAAAAAAAACAAGAACATGTACTGAAAATGTAAAAAATAAATAAATAAATAAATAAATTCATTAAACATTTAAAAAAAAAAGAGAGAGGGAAAAGGGGCCAAGGTTTTTTTTACCCCCTGCCCTTCAGTGATGGGAAACTGTAAATTCAACAGAGGAAAAGCAGATTTACAATGGAGAACATAGAAACTAGAAAAACAAGCAATCAAGTTAGCAGACAAACAAAAACCATCCAGTTAGTTAGACAGCTGAAGTTAGAGACTTATATACCTGGTTTGATAAAGAAAGGGAAAGGGCAGAAGAGGCTTTTAGAGGAATAACAATTAGGTTGGTACAACAAAGATAAATGAGTTTGTCGACCAGACTGGAGTGAGAACGTTTGTTTATACCATTTCCAGTGGTCTTTCCCTTTCCTTTAGAGATAAAAAATATGCCCCAAAGAAGAAAGAGATATATATGGTGGCTGTGCTGTCAGGAAGTTACTGCACATAGTCAAATGAGAAAGGCCCTCTGAAAGCTGCCGGCTTTCTTGTCTTCTGGGTTTCATGTCACACCAGTTGAAGATAATCTTCATATCAACTGTACAATTCCAAGTGATTCCCCTCAACATGGAGTTAAAACATAATAACTAGAGGGAAAAAAAACCTGTTGTAATACAATGTTAGTAGTTAAGATACAAGTTAATATTCTTGGGAGAATAGAGTGGTGATGAGGTAGAGACCCTGGGAAAGACCTGGAATATAGGAGACCTCTTTCTTTATCGGGTCCATTCAGGTTGTGGGAATTCCTAGAATAGCCCTTTAATTGTTGTTGATGTAAATTCATGTCAATATAGTTTGCCAATAAAGTTTAGAAAAAAAGAAAGAACAAACTAAATTCACTTTGTAATAAGAAGTAATGTTCTTTCTATAGACTTTGCGGAGGAGAAATTGTATGTACATATTTAAGACTAGAGTCATGATCCTTATAGTTAAATAAAAATTCACAAAGGGTGGCTTGTGACACTGCCTGGCTGGAGGATAGGAAATACTTTCTCCTCCCTATGGTATTGCTTCAAGTCTGAAGCATAAGTGACAACTTAAATATTAACATCTCTGTTGCTATGTCTCAAAGAACCTTCAGACTATTTCCCAAACCAGTCTATCTAATCTTTTATAATGATAAGTTTGCATAGATGTTCCTTTGTTGGCAAATAGTATGAGCAATGGAGTTGTAACCACCATGTTCTGCTCCCCCATTCTAGATCATTCTTTGAATCTACCACCAAGAATACTTCTGTATCCCCATCCTCACAGACAGTGCTGTTCCCACTCAGAACATCATCTTTCTCATATCACTATAAGAGCCTCTTGATTGTTTTACCACTTTCTTTTTGAGTTTCATTCTCCTTGATTTGTATATACATATATACAATGCAAACAGCATAATGTTTTTACCAGCCTCCAGGGGACTGAAGAGGCATTTTGAGAATGCATATCCCTGAAGTGAATTGAGAATGAAAAAGAAAAAAAAAATTAAAGAGATGTAAGCACCAATTTTCCTACATGCTACAAACTTAGAAAACCTTCTAATTATGTCTGTAAACTGCCTTAGAATTAGTGATCAGAGGGGAGACAATTTTCTCAGTGATGCATATGTGCACATGAATACAAATTGTAAAATAAAGGCAATTTTCAGGTTGGAGTAGCCTCATTTGGCAGCTTTATGTACCAAATTGAAATTCGCCAGATATGTCCCTCAAATAAAATGCACTGAATTTGACCCTCCAGAAATTTAAGGGGAGAATCTGAAGCAGATATCATGGATATTGCCCCCCTGGACTTTATCCTCAACTTATTTAAGCAGGAGGAAGGCATCAATCTGCTTGTCTATGAGGAAAAATTCGTTAAGAAAAGTCTTTACAGTTATCCCATGAGCAAAAACACTTTTTTAAAAAAACTGCTATTTTGGTAGATTATGTGATGACAGCCCATACCATTAATCCTCAGCTTGATCTCTATGAGTTTAAGGCTATCATTGACTACATAACAAGCTCCATGCCAAACAAGGACATGAACTGAGATCCTGGAGGTGGCTTGGGGGAGGAGGGAGCATCACATTAAGAGGAACAATCAAAGATGAAGAACTAACAGAAGAATGCTTTCAACTTAAAACTCATCAGGGGAACATGACAATTGATGTAACAACCTTGGCCTATAAGAAAATGTTTAATTTTGTGTGTAGTTAGCTTCTGAACTCATAACATTTTTGCCTAAATTCAGTCATCAGTGTGGAACGATGTTAATAAGTTCTGGTCTATAATTCTAAAATTTTCCAAATATTTGAGAAATGTTAAGTATTGCTATGCCATCACTGCTTCCTTCTGAGATTAAATAGCTAAGGTCATTCAAGAAGGTGGTGTGCTGAATCTTCTATCTGTGGGAGTCTAGAAGGTGGTGTGCTGAATCTCCTAGCTGGGGGAGCCTAAAATGTTGTAATCAGTGTCATGGAGAGAATTCATAATTTAGGATGGGATTAATGATATGAGAATTTTAGTTCATTCAGTGCCTTGGATCCTGGAATGTGATACAGGTAATTGATAAGTAATTTTTAGTTTAAAAAAAAGGGATTTAGTGGTGGTAATGTAGACTCTTTCGCAGCTGAGTCGATTGACTCAACCAAGATTTCTGCATTATTCTGGCACTAGAAATGCTTGGGTATTTTCACTGGTTTTGTGTTGAGGAGGAGAAATGGACAGATGTTAAGTCACTCTAGTATGCTATTAGGAGCAATCATCCCAAATCCAAGGTCCTCTGGGTGATTTTCTAAACTCTCTGGGAGTCTTCAAGCTGAAAGGGCACAGTGTGACCCCAATATGTATCCCTGTTTCATTACCAAGAACTAGGAAGTGAAGAAGAATGCCACTTTTTTTTTTTTTTTTGAGTAGGGAATAGGAGAATCTAAACATATAATATTATTGCTTTTCTAGAAATACTAAAAACCCAAATAATTAACATTGATCTTGGGGAAGAATATACATATTGTTCAGTAACTGATTAAGTCGTTTTTAACCAATTAATGTATTAATAGATAACATTGGCTTTTTGACCAAAGTTGCATTAATTTACTACAGTAAAATTTGTGCACTCTATATAGCAGATTTCAGATTCAGAAGTAATCGTGGCAAATGAAGTACTTGATGTAGAGCTCCCATCTCATATCACAGTGAGGATAATAAATGACAATACAGGAGGTAAACTTTAAACCCCTTCCCAGATCTAGCCAATGGTCAGAATATTCTCCACAGTTGAGTGGAGAGTGTGATATGACTTTCTCACATACTCTGGTGCCTCACATTTGACCATGTCCCCTGGAGGGGGAGACCTGGTGGCATTCAGAGGAAGGACAGCAGGTAGCCAAGAAGAGACTTGATACCCTATGAGAATATACAGGGGGAGGTAATCCCCCTCAAGAACAGTCATAGGGGAGGGGAATAATGGGAAAATGGGGGGGGGGAGGGAGGAATGGGAGGATACAAGGGATGGGATAAACATTGAGATGTAACAAGAATAAATTAATTAAAAAAATTCAGAAAACACAGACAAAACAAATACTGGTGTGTGTGTGTGTGTGTGTGTGTGTGTGTGTGTGTGTGTGTGTGTGTGTTAGAGATGGGAGACGGAGGGAGAAAGAGAGAAGGTAGTGAGGGAAATAAAGAGAAAGATCATTTAATCTGAGGATCAAAAATGGTGGAGTGAAGCTCACTTACAAAGACAGCATTGTATTCCGACTCCAGAGACTAAAACTGTGAGCAGGATCAGAGTTGAATCTAGAACCTTGGTGTGAGGATTATGCTGAGTTTTAGGGAGATGGAAACAAAGACACAAAACATCTCTGCTTTCTTCCTTTCATCTACTTAGAAGGGGAGGGGAATCCCTAGCGACTAACAGAGATAACTCTAGTGCTTGTGAAGTAGAGAGGACACCAAAAGAGACCCCAAAACAGACAACGATAAAAGCAGACCTTATCATTCATCCATTTCACCATATTTTTACCTCTCCACAATTTGTAATCTTTAGGAATATTAAGTGTCTTTTCATTTCCTACATATTCATTGTGCTTTGATATGGTGCTAGATAATTCGATGCTCTTACTAATTCTGAGTTACTGAGCAATGTAAGATGTACACCTTAATAAGGTTTGTTTTGATTTTTCAGTCTATTTTTGTCAATATAATTTGTAGGTCTCCAGTCAATGAGTCTAAGGTGGGTAGAAATATATGTATGTATATATATATATATATATATATATATATGTATATGTATATATATATACACACACACATATGTGTGTGTACAACATGCATATATGTATTTGTATGTATACACATATACATATGCACACACACACTCACACACACACACACTCACATTTCTACAACCTCAAAGGAAGAAGTCAGTAGCAGTAGCTACTATGATGGAAAATAGACCAATCTTGTAACCTTGTTAGTCAGATACACTTTTCCAATTCAGAGACTTAGGATAGGTCTGATGAAACCCTAGAAAGCCCCAGTGCCGTCACAGTGCAATATCGTCTCCACAGCCCCAGTCAGGACAGCAGTCTCTGGTGGGTCCTGAGGTTGGCAGTGGGACAATGATGTGGGTTGTTATCAGAGATGCCAGGAGCTCAGTGCAGTGATGTGCATCACTCAGTGTTCAGCTATTCACAGATCCTTCTGCCCTGCTCAGTGTCTTTGTACAGTTGAATTTGGATGTACATGGGAGCAATACAATGAAAAGAATTTGAATAGAAAACAAGTATATAATTTTCCTTTGTAAAATCAATTTTTATAATCTACAGTGTCTATCTACAAGATAGACAGCTTCACATGTGAGAAAAATAAGAACTCAAAACTGCTAACAGTAGAAGGCAGAAGTGCAGGAGACATTCTGTGGTGCAGAACAAAAGTACAGATCGATAAAAAAAAAAAAGATAAAAAATGTGACATGCAAGAATAGCTTTTGTTTTTCTTTAATCACTCACAAGAATAAGTTGTATAGCAATAGAAGTTACTGTGCTCTCTACATTTGTGGCATATGAATAAGGCTTGACTCTGCCTCTTAAAGTCTGCTATACTAGTATGAAATATTTTCCCAATCCTTGGATTCCTTTTTATAGATAAGTCTAGTTTTAACTTGTTCTCAGACTAAGATAACCCCCTTCTGGTCTCTAACCTGTGATGCTCTCCCACATACCATGTTTTATTTATGTAATTAGAATCATTTAGTTCATATGTTAGAAAGTCTGTCTGCCTTAACTGGATCTGGGAAATCCAAAAATTCAAGATCCACATTCTTATGTTATATACTCCGTGTCTGGCAGAAGACCTTCATTTCCAATACATGCTCAAGTATCTCACCAAAATACCACAAGACAATTGTGTATTCCCTTTCCTCCCTCCATCCCTTTCTTGATTTCTGTACTCATTTCTTGTTTATCAAAATCTTATTATTAATGTTTTATATTTTCTTCTTATCATAAGATAATATTAAAGAGAAGACATGCAATAAATGGAAAGACATCTCCTGTCTTTCTGTAAATAGATATCACTACAAGAACCCATTAGCCAAAGTTTTCAGATTCTAAAGAACTATTTTCAAAATTCTAATTACATTCTTGATATTCATAGTAAGTACAATCACAAAATTCATCCAGAATTATAAAAGACCCCACACATTAAAGCCATCTTTAGAAAGACAAAACAAGGCAGAACTAATCAAAATACTTGGCATTATGACAGAATATAAGGCATCAGTATGAAGCAAGCTTGGTACTGGCATAAAAACAGATCACAAAATGGATAATGGAGAAATAAATCCTCATAATTAGAGCCAGCTAATTTTTAACAAAAGCATCAAGAACATTCATTGAAACCTCTGACACAAATGGTACTAAAAAGCTGGGTTGTGTACAAACAAATCAAAATAAAAAAAAGAAAAAAGACTTCTATCACTCATATGTACAAAAATCAGCTCAAAATAAATCAGAGACAACTGTGAGAGTGGAGACTCTAAAGCTGCTAGAAAAATGAGAAGGACATACAGGATAACCTGGCCCTTCCAAAATGCACTCAACAATACTAAAGGTTGACCAATGGGGAAATATCAGATTAAAAAGTACATACACCAAAAGAAATAGAATAGAGTGTATTTGGAAGATAGAAATTATCCATAAGCCATCCATAAGATTAATTCACCAAATAAAGAACTTAACAGGAAAACAACAACAACGGTAACAAAATTCACTCCACAAAATGAGCACCTGAGGCCATTAAGTCTATTTTATGTATTTGGTTGTTCTTTGGGTGCATTTGTACATACTACAGTGCACACTGGGGACCATAATACAATCTGCACCAATTGAATATTTCTTGGTATTAAGACTCAGGTTTCCAGGCTTGGTAGCATTCACCTTTACCACAGAACTACCCTACTGGCCATCAATAACTATTTCCCAAAAGTGAATATACAAATGACTTGTATGAACATGAAAATAGTATTTGGACCTCACTCATCATGATGAAATGCAAATTAAAAAATCACTAAGACATATCACATCATTCCATTTAGAATAGCTGTCACCAGAAATGACAAAGATAACAAATGTGGTGAGAAAAACGCTCAAACATTGCTGATGAGAATAAAAATTATTACACCAATTCTGGAAAATTGTAGAGCCTTCCTATGGCTACTGTCGAAACAGAAATAGCAGAGGATCCAGCAAAGCTGTTACTACATATGCACCAAAGAGAATGGATTCAGAATATCAAAGAGACATCTCACTTTTGTATTTATTTCATGATTTTTACAGTAGTCGAGATATGTAGGCAACCTAGGTGTTTATTGATTAAGTAGGTGAAGAAAATATATAATTATATATATTATATATTTCAAATATTCAGCCCACAAAAGTAATACAAGTCTGTCATTTTCAGTAACACAGATATATTTACATCCTTTATTAAATGAAATAAGCCTGGCATGAAAGAATAAACATCATATTTCCTCATTTATTTGTAGACTCCTAATGTGACCACAAATCATTAGAGAACACAGTATCAGCAGTGGTGAAGCATAGAAGATGAAAGACAAAGTATATGATGACTAGCTCTTATATTCCACACTGAAGTGGCCTAACTATGGCTTACAATAACCAATTGACTATTTCCAATTGGTAATGGACTTTTAATCTTCCAAAGATGATACTGGTCCATCACTTCCATGGCTGCACTGTCATATATACCAACAGTTACTATGTACCAGTTACAGTAGTATCTGAGTTTTCTTTTTCAGCCAGAGACAAATATGAGAAAGAAGAGATAATCTTCCAAATAGTCCTGCAAACACACCCATTCCTTATTTACATAACAAAGCAATAAGACACAAAAGCATTTTGAAATCGCAGAGAGTGGAAAGGACCAAAGCCAAGATGTCTCTCCTTAATTCAGGCATCTTGCTCTACCTTAAATTTAAATGAAGTTGGTGATGCTTAAGCCAGGCCTCAAGGAGACTCTAGATAGTCCCTGGGGAGCAGAGCCATGGCTGGACACCCATCTCTTTATCAGTCCCAGTGGACCATCAGATTTATCCCAGGGGTCTGATGAACTTGCAGTTTCATCAGTGGGAAGTGAGAAGTTATTTCTATATGAAGTATCCTGAAGTTTGAAATGCACATACCATACAAAGGTTCATAATACTTCAAGATGATGGCTTCCTTGAGAAGAAGATTCCTTGCTCAGAGCTTAGGCGGGGAGACCGTATTATACATTGCAACATATGTGCCGTGCTTGGAAGATGCCAAACATTAATACCAGAAACAATAAAGGAGAGAACACTGAATCTACACACACACACACACACCCACACACACACACACCCACACACACACACACACACAAAAATCCTGTAGTTTCAAATTAACGTTCTGATGCATAAGAACGTAAGGATTTTCAAGGAGGAAGTAGTCAGCTTTTCAACACATCACCATTGAGGCTTGACACAGAAAATTTACAAATAGTGTCCTCTTGATAGCCACTGAATACTTTCTTCTGTGTCGTACTTTTGGAGTGTTATTTTCATTAGAGTACAAGGGGGGAAAAAAGCAGAGATTCTAGTTTCTGATTTAACTCTGAATAAATGGAGTGATTCTGTACAGGAAGCTCACAGATGCCAGCGTCTTGCCTCCCTTAGAAAGAAGACTAACTCATTAAGCAGATCTTTCTCACCTGTTGCTTTGTTCCTAATGAAAAGCCAGGGAAGACTCCACTGTGAAGAGCATACTTTAGAGGAAAATGCATTATTTATTGCCTCTGAAGGAGCTTCACAAAGAGAATCCATTGACATTCTTTACAACATTTCCATCTTCTTTTCACCTGTAAAAATAGAGAAGTGTTCTGAAGCATCACATAACAGGCTATCGTGCCTTTTAACTCTCTGGGAGAGAAGGCTGTTAGAAAAACACTGAAATTTAGGAAACCTTAATGTTGAGAATTTTAGAGTTTTAAAAATTTTCTAAATCAACTTTGAAAGATGGTCTTTAGAGAAGAAAAAGAGAAAGGTTTAAGAAAATTTAGACAGTCACTGTGTACTATATCTGTTATTTAGAATAATAATATAGGTGCATATGTTTAAACTCTGAGAGATACCATAGCAAAGAAGTGTGTTTTATTTTGGTGACAGTGATTTATTGAAGTTTAGCTCATGGCTATTTAATGCTGTGTCTTCCTTTCATTTAGGCATGCGTATCCTCTGTCATCCTTAATTTCTTATTTCTTGGTTCAAAGCACAAGAAAGCCCAGTTCTTTTCCCCTGTATTCGTTGGACCTCTCATGATGAAAAGAAGGATGCTCATGTCTTAAAAGGGAAAGAACACTTGGAAGAAACATTCATGAGGAAGTTCTCATGGCTTTGAACCTGACCTGTGAGCAATGAGCTCAGGGTCTGACAGAAGTGTTCTGCTCCTTGGCCTTTCCATACATGGACTAGAAAACCCAGGAAGTAGTTCCATTGGAGTAGATCTCAAAGCCTTAAACACTGCAAGGTTACAAATCTTGTGGTACGGGCTAGACAGGGAAGCCATGGAGTAGCCTGTAGATTGGGAAGAAGACAATAGCTGCCATGTTGGCCTGAACATGAGCGGCATTCCACATCATCCTCTGGAGAACTTTGCAAACTACTAGTGTTCTTTTGCAGTTTGAACTTGCAAGAACACCGAAGAAAAGGCCTCTGAATGACCCACAGTGAATTGTCTGCTAAGCCAGCAAGCCAGGCAGCTCAAAATTGCATTTGATTTGATCTTTAGAAATATTAACATTTTCCCTGCATGCTGCATCCTGTACACGTGTCTTTAGGAAATATGGTTCGGAGCTGCTACCCTTAGTGTCTATAATATGATCTGAATTTTCATCTTGTTGAACATCAGTGAATTATTTTGGTAACTCAGTTATACTGAAGAAAAATTATCCAATGCAATTCCTGTTTCCTGAAACACACTTCAGGACTGCACCTCCGTAGAATCCACTGAAGAAGTTTGCTCAGATAACACTTGTCATTCTGAGGATGTTAACACTATCTCCACTCAAAAGGCAGATTCCCATGATCCAAACAAAGAGGTAAAACAAGACCATGGGGGCACAGTGCCTTTCCCGACACACCATTTATTTTCTCAAATAATATAGACTCTAGAAAACTTTTGTGTCTTCTAGAGTCCAAAGATTGTAAAAGGTGCCCTCTCTACAGCTAGCCTTTCCAAGTGCCCTTGTTCTGTGCTTAGCAAATGATGCCATTTGAAGTGGTTTGCCCTTGAAGAATAAAGCAGTAGGAGGTAACACAGGCTTAAGGCTGAAATATGATGTGCTAGAAGACATCAGTTAAAATGTGTCCATATTTACAAATAGCAATGCCCAGCCCGGAGTTAAATTTATGCATTCTTATGCCATTATGGTTCATTATCAATCACTTCATTATTAGCCCAGGGCTGTAGCTCATTTGGCACTGCTTGCCTAGCATGTGCAAAGCCTTAGATTCAATCCCAAGCTCCAAATAAACTGGGTGCAATGATACATGCCAAAAATCTCAACGTTTAAGTGGTAGAGACAGGAGGATCCGAAGGTCGGTCGTGTCAACCTCATCTATGTAGCAAGTTTGAGATCAGTCTTCCTGCTGTGTAGCTTCTCTGATGAGATAATACTGCCCAGCTCTTAGCAAAGCTTCTTAAGATGCAGGTTTTAAAAGGATGGTGAAACAACAGGAAATTGTAAGGGGAGGAACACCATTCTACTCTGCAGCGAAACTCCTTAGCTCAGAAAGTTAGTGAATCAGTAACTTCAGGAAGTCCCTGAAACTGACTAGATTCACTAGGTCTTTTCAAGGGTAAATACATTTTAAGAAATGTTGA